>NC_137143.1:20313016-20448016 GCF_949319135.1 Squalius cephalus
TATATAGCAAGTAAAACAAAAGTAAACGTATTGTGAGCATGGAGTTCGATGGAGAATAAAAAGGAGGACAAAAGAACGATGGTGTCAAAGTGGCATAGAGAAGAGGATTATGTTTGAGTGAGAAAGCATAAAGGCCCATCTCTTCATTCAATTCTGCCTATTACCTCTGTGATACTACAGTGATGATGTTGCCAGAGGTTATATTATAGCGTCATAATAGGCCAGCCTTCGAGGAGCAGCCAGTGGCCTCTGAATAGGCTAGTCAAGATTGTATCTGTCTGGCAGAAGAAAGAAATCGACTTTGACTTCTGAGGGCATCGGCGCACAGAGCAACAAAAGGTACTTTGGAACGGCATCATCTGGATTTCAGAGCAGAGGTTCGGCTGGTAGAAGTGGTGGAGCGCGATGGTTTTGAGTTATCATGTTAGCTTGCAACTTGTCAAGTCTTAAGGGAAGGCTAATTTTAGATTTAGATATACATCTAATACCTATAATTCTGCAGAAAGAAACTTGTGAGTTGTTGGTCGTTCCAAACCCATAAGACTTCGGAACTCAAATGAAGATATTTTTGATGAAAACCGAGAGCTTTCTGCCCCCCTTAACAACTTTCAAGACCCAGAAAGGTAGTAAAGACTTTTGTGTGCAAAAAAAACCTAAACAAAAATAACTTTATTCAACAATTTCTTCTCTTCCCAGTAAATCTCTCACGCTGTTCACGTTGTAAACACAGAGCAGTGCTTCCAGGTTCTACGTTCGAATGCCGGCTCAGTCTCAGTAGAAATTGTTGAAATTGATGAATAATACACACAAAAAGTATTCTCGTCACTTCATAACATTAAGGTTGAACCAGTGTAGTCACATGCACTATTGTAACAATGTCTTTACTACCTTTCTTAGCCTTGAAAGTGGTAATAACATTGGCTAGAATACAGAAAGCTCTCGGATTTCATCAAAAATATCGTCATTTGCGTTCTGAAGATGAACGAAGGTCTTGCGGGTTTTGGAACAACATGAGGGTTAGTAATTAATGACAGAAATTTCATTATTGGGTGAACTAACCCTTTAATTGACAATAGCCGTTCTTTCTAAATGTATCTTAAATGGCTTCCTTGTGGCTTCTTCCTTCATCATTCTATTGAATGGCTGATACCAGTGGAGATCTACCACTCTGCCTTTGAATTTTCTGCATTCTTTTGACGTGCCCTCTTTGTCTGAGTGCCCTACATCAATAGCGGAGGCACCTTTCGCCTCTCAGAACAGGAAGCTGGGCTCTAACCGGCCACAAAGACTCTGCATGAGGGCCTGATTAGGCTCTCAGACTCTTTCTTACCATTCTGAGGAAGGGCTAAATCCCCTTAGTTCAAAACCAACCATAGGCCTTAACCACATCCCAGTAAATAGTTTTAAAAAGGCTGCTGTAATGATGAATGTTTATTGAACATTGCTTTTATCATATTGCTGATGCCACCATTTTACAAAAAGCAAAAGCCATTCAAAGTCTTTGTTATTTTCACACCTTTTCACACGTATAATTACCGTAAATACTGTTTTTCAGAGGATTGAACCGTGGTATTATTCCCCTCACATTTTAAACATGTTTATAATTTTTTGTGTCACTTTCAGTGTCATTTTTACCCTGAGCTGTGGTTAACTTCCGACCTTAGTCACACTGAATGTAAAAATAGAGCATGACGCATTCAAAAAAAAAAAAAATAAAGAAAAAAAAATAAACTAAAAGAAATTAGCAATTATCAGCAATTATGCATTAATTTGATCAAAAGTGACAGTAAAGACATTTATAATGTTATAAGAAAAATCTTTAAAATAAATAAAAGTCTTTGAACTTTCTATTCATCAAAGAATCCTGAAAAATAAATTATCACGTTTTACACTAAAATATTACGCTGCACAACTGTTTTCAATATTTATAATGATAATAAATGTTTCTTGAGCACCAAATCAGCATATTAGAATGATTTCTGAAGGACCATGTGACACTAAAGACAAGAGTAATGATGCTGAAAATTCAGCTTTGTCATCAAAGAAATAAATTACATTTTAAAATATATTAAAATTACACAGTTCTTTTAAATTGTAATAATATTTCACAATATTACTGTTTTTGCGTATTTTAAATAAATGTGGTCTTGGTGAGTATAAGATTTTCTAGCACCAAACTTCTGAACTGCAGTGACCTTGTACTTTTATGAATTCTGTGATGCTTTAACAAACATCATTTGAATTATATTTTTTACCCTTATAGAACTTAAGTAAAAAAAAAGCCTAGTCCCATCTGGTTAGGACATGGTGTAAGAACATAGCTTGTGTTAAAATCATTGTAAGGCACATCTATATATATATACAGTGTATATATATATATATATATATATATATATATATATATATATATATATATACTGTATGTATATATATATATATATAGAGAGAGAGCGAGAGAGAGAGAGAGAGAGAGAGAGAGAGAGAGAGAGAGAGAGATAGAAATAGATTTTTTTTTTATTTTTTTTTTTTTATAAAACGGTCATGCATCATTCAAGCATCATGACAGTTTTCTCAGCAAATAATTAAGCTTTCTATAAGCCCCTATGGACTTTTACATGAGTAATATTAGTTCAAATTTGACCCTTATTTGGAGCTATGCATGGTTGGGTGAAATGCTCTAGTTTATTTTGATTTACAGGGTTATAATAATATTCCCCTGCCAAATATACTGGCTGTCTGATCCCAGAGTCCTTTTATGAATCTGTGCTCCGGCCCAGCGCCCCAGCATTCTGTTTGTTTATTTGTCCGCGGGTCAGCTGGACTTGTTTCTGTACTGAAAGAGGCCTTAGGGGATTATGTTTTACAGCGCCATGAGGGAAAAATTTTCCGAGCCCCTGTTAAAGAGGGAAATGCGGAGACAATGGAGGAAGACAGAGCGATTGCTAAATAGAATCTGCACAACTGTTGGGATGATCCATGCTGCTATTCCTCAGGGGAGAGCGAGAGAAAGACAGAGAAAGCGAGAGGTCATGGAGCTTCATTTTCCCTTTTGCCTTGAGGGAAGGCACAATAGCAGACTCACAACCCCTGAAGGCACGTTTGTTTGAGTGCGCCACAAATTCAATTTGCTCTTGTTGAGAACATGTCACATTTAAATGATCGGCATTAACGTTGTCAACAAGAAGTTGGCAGAGCGGGGATCTGAATTGGCACGTTGCCCCAAGACACCTGGCTGCTTAACGCAAATTTAACCCATTCTTTCATGTGGCTCTGCATTTTAGCTTATTTTTCAGTATTATTGAAATAGATTTCCTGAAAATGAAACCTTACATTTCCTTACATCCGGAAACATGGTAAAATATTAAAAATATTTTAAATCAGTCCATTTAATTACCTTAAGTTTGTTTGTTTGTTTGTAAGAATGAAACTTAGTACTTAGTAATTTTAAATAAGAAAATTTTTAAAGATGCTTCTGAAATTACCATCCTAGTTGTCTGTTGTCACTGAATTTTATTATTCATTTCGATATTATATATTAATTTCCAAAAAAACGAAACCTCACATTTCCATACATCTGGAAACATGGTTAAATATTTCAATTGACCTAATTTAATCACCTTGAGTTTTCTTAATATTCTTAGTGATTTTAAATAAGTATATTTTTCAAGAAATCTGAATCTATTACAATCGGCATCCTAGTTGTCTGTTAATCTGAGGACGCTCATTTTGTCCCCCTATATATTAGATTTGGTTCAGTATTGTACACAGTTAACATGAGTGAAGAAATCTAAAACAATTAATCAAAAACTCAATTCTTTGACGAGTTTGACCTGAGCATTCCTAATGGTATCTGCGTTTTTTGCAGTCTTTTAAGACATTTCGTCCCTGCATTTTGAAGTAGAGTGAAGGGCTTTTCAAGGCCTTAATATTTCAGTTGAGTGTGAATAATGAAAATCATCAAACAGATTGGAGGGAATAATTTAATAAATGGCAGAAGCATCCAGTGTGCCGGTGCCTGTCATTGTGCTCTAGAGCATTAGTCACTTTGAAAAACTCTCTCGAGGCCAATGAGGTCATGGATCATTCATTAATACCCTATTCTTTGGCATTAGTGCAGAATTTTGAAGGTCTTCTTATACTGCAACGTTGGGGTTGGATACACGCACACATATGCACATTTTTTACGTGCACTTTAAATGAGACACGCAGTCATATGCAAGTCCTTGCCCATGCGTTCCCTCCCTCCTTAGTGCTATTTAAAGCTTCTAAACGCAACAGTTAATTCTCCCTCGTTCAGTAACCGAAAGCTTTCAGCCAGGATGTCATAGCAGCGCAATAAATCCCTATAAACATTTATTGTGCACAAATAGCATCATCTCATATCACACACCTAGCACAATGTTTTTTTTTCCCCCTCTTAAGTGTCTCCTGGCTCTGAGGGAGTGAACACACCTCAGTTTAGGTTGTCACTGGGTTAAGCTCGAGTCGTGTACGCTTCTGTCAGCGGCTTGTCAGACTAAGTGCTTGTTGCAGTATTTAAGGATGATTCTGCGATGTTGTTACTGCCCCTTTGCGTCCCAACATGCCCTGCTTCCCTGGATACATTCTGTTGTTAGTACACAAAAGTGTGATGGCACTGTCTGACTCTCAAGGTTGTAAGATTTGCAGGTTTTATAGCTGTTGGAGAAACACTTTGTATCATACCCATCTGCGTGCGCTTGTTTGCATCCCCTCTCTTCTTTTGAGCCGACACCGTGACGGCGAGCGACCTGCGGAGGCGACGGGGGTCATCGTGGTTTAATTGCCATTTCATGTGCCCACCCCTCCTCGATCCGTTAACGCACGCAATCCTTTGCGAGAGGGGGGAAGAATAAAACCAAGAACCATCCGTGATGAGGCGTAGGCGGACGGTGACGGTTGCCGAGGCCCCCTCTCTTCAGCTGGGCACCCAGCAACCGAACACAAACACAAGTTAAGAAGTGGCCAGCGTTCTCACACAAAACACATGCTACAGATCCCGGCCTCCAGACGCCACGGCATCTGAGTCTGCGCTCTGTAAAATAATAACACATAATAAGCTTGATTTTCTTTTTATATGCAAGTGTGGATGAAAATTCCCATGCCTCAGATTTCTCTTTCAATATTAACCATACCATATTACAAAAAGTGAGAGTTTTGTGTTGTTTAAACTGCGTTTGTGCACTATTGTTCAAACCCATATGATTTTTTTTTTATTCTGTAAGCACACAACAACAGGAGAAATTCTGAAGACAGTTGTTGTCGCTCTTTTCCATGCAATAAAAATAATGGGAAATAGAACTTTAAAACGCAGCTTTTGCAAGTTTTCTAAAGTCATAAGATTCATTATTAGAGTTGTAAGAGTTGTATTTACATCCACCTAAGCTCACCTATGTTCATGACTGATTTTTTATAAGATAAGTAGCATTATCCAATTTGAATCATGAGCAAATCATTATTTGCGTCATATCTTTTAAATGAATTATTCAGTTCACAAAAATAAGAATGATTCAAGTCAGAAACAAACTCCAACTGATTAATTGAGTGAGTTGAACGAATCAAAAAAAGGAATCATTCAAGACTGGTTTTGTGAACACTCGATTCTTCAAAAATATCTTGCTCGAAAAAATATTTGTTCATAATTCTGATGGAAGAGGGATTGTCCACCCCCCCCCCAAAAATGTAAATCCTTTCATCATTTACTCACCCTCATATCGTTCCAAACTTGGATGACTTTCTTCTGTGGAACTTAAAAGAAGAGAAATTTTGAGAAATGTACAATAGTCAACGGAAACCAAACCATTATTTTTTGTTTAGCAGAAGAAACGACGAGCACACGATGACGGTATTTTCATTCTGGTGTCGCTTTAAATGAATTCTTACCGTTTTAACAGACTGTGATGTACAGCCCTGAAGGTTTCGGACTAGCCTTGCCTCCTGTAGATTGCTCTGTCTAACTAAACATGTGTACATGTGTACATGTGTTTACCCACCACGCTACCGCGTCCAGGGCATGAATTATTCACACCTAGATGTAATGGACCCCGCTGAGCGGCTTACAGACTGAAGGTTAGCGTGGGGAGCGGGGTTAAACACATATAAAGGGGCCGGCGATGGCTCTTTTAGCTTAGCATCTACCTCACTTAATCAATCTATCAGCTAATCAATCAAATCCCTCTCTTTCACGTCCGTTTTCTTCCCCCTGCTGGTCGCTGGCTGATGGCTTACATGTCCTAGCTTCAATCAATTGGCTTTTCAATCAAATCAAATTGGTTTACATCAGCCTGATTGGCCCACATTAGTCAGCACAGATGTACAGCACCTCGACAGGCTTTACATCAATCTACCAATCAATCTGCCGCTCAAGCCAATCACAGGGCCTTATATCATTACATACACAAAAGACACGTGCATGCATACACACTCAGAGGACGGTCCTCGTTTCTGTCTCTCTCGTGAGCTCCTTCAGATCCAGCCTCTAGAGGGGACTCTAAAGTGGACTTAGATTTTAGAGTGGTATCACATATTTGTGTTCATGTGTGTCGCTTTGTGTATTTGAACAGGTGTGTGTGAGAGAGCTGCTTGAAGCAGTTGGTTCAATGAAGAAACACTAGATATTTAGTTAGAGGTGTTTGTTGTTTGTTCTTCATGCCTATGGCTGCTTATGGGATTTATGAATGTGATAGATATATTTGTAATATTTTTTTCACTGTGCAGTTGACAACATTGTAAATAAATGTGATATTACCTGAATTCAAATACCTACGGTTAAAATTTCATTTTCATTTATCATTAAATATAAATAATTAACATATAATAATTAAATATATATTTGCACATTTGCGCACACACAACCAATAAAAAGATTGGAGTCAATAATATTTTAATATTAACAGTAATATTACTTATTGGCAATAAAGTTGCATTTATTTAAGCAAATTAAAATAAGTGTTTTCTATTTGAATATAATATATTGTGTATGTTTTGGATGGGTTTTTCTTTTTTAAGGTTCTTTGATCAATTGAAAGTTCAAAAGCACTGCATTTATTTGAAATAGAAACCTTCTTGAACTTTTGATCGGTGATGTATAATTCATAAAGTTCTATATATGGGCTATACTTTTCTTTCTTTTTGTTTGCTAATTTGATCCTTTTTTAAGTTCCCTTGAATATTATCTCACACTTTTCATTTCATAGGAGTCTATCTCTCTATCCATTAAAACTAAAATGAACATGTCACATAAATGTATTTTGAATCTGATTTCTCCAAGTGTGCATGTGTCTATGCATTTATTAATTTATTTGTTAATGATATGTCAGAACCCTACATTAGCCCAATATAAAAGGTCTCAAGGCTGTTTGATGGAGTTTAAAGCTATAAAGGTAACATTACAAATCATGGCGGGCTTTCTGAGAGTGTCTGCCAAGGCGACGGCCTGTGCACATATATAACCATCAAAGGCTGCAAGGCTTTCTGGCCCACACTCGGGCTCAGTGGGAATAAAGCTGTCTTCTACTGTGCACTGTGGGGCTGTAAAAAGTTTGGACGGGTAATAAGTGGCTCATTTTAAATGAATATGCGTCAGTCAGAGGGAGCGGGTCGGCCAGATCCTAAGCTTTCATCCCTGTGCTCACGGTAATGACTCGTCGTAAATGAGAAAAAGAGGGAGAGAGAGATACAGAGACAGGGGGAGACACAGGAAGAAATGAAAGTAGTGGTGTGGAGAACATAATGCACATTTCCGCATTTTGGATTTGGGGGGGTTGGGGTTGTTAGTACTGGCATCGGTGGTAAGTGAAAAGCCAGACAACCTCACATCACACACACACACACTTACAGATTGAGTTTGCTTTCATTCAGACATTTGAATGTGTGTGTGTCTGTGCACAGTGAAAGACATGGCACTCAAATGAACTTACTTTCTCACGTGATCTAGACCGAAATAAATTTAAAACAGCCACCTGTGTAGATCTTCATCACTTGCCCAGAACCATCAGATACTATTGGGGTTCACGGCAAACTCTGTCCATTCGGCAGGATTTCAATAACCATCTTCAAGGACATTTCCTTCCTTCATACTCAGCCAAATGTGTCTTTATCTAATTCCCTGTCCGCAAGACATATCCCCATCCTCTCATTATGTAATTTGTCCTCTTATATTTCTCTTGTGTTTGATTTTGACAAATATGCGGATTATCTGAATATGGGATTTTTTAAATATATGGCTAATGTTAACTTTCATGTCTGTCTTCTAATCTGCTGAATATTCATTATGGGTCTCAAGGACAAGCAGAATTGCAGAGGTCATGAATTCTGTGCTGAGGGAAGAGATAGAGAGAGGAAAAGACAGATGGGGAGAGAAAGGAAAGAAAAAAGGGAAAATAATTTACTTTTGATTAAAATTTAAACAAGGATTCACTCTTGAATCACAGAAATCAAACTGATGACCATTCACACTCTGAAATTGTTCTAAAACTATCAAATTGTTCATAATACAGACAGTCAGTTTGGAGTGTGTTTTGTGGCCATCATTTTAAGGGCCTGATACTGTAGTGATAGAGGTGTTAGGAAACTTATTTGGCATTAACAGTCATCACAACTCATGTATAATTATAGTAACTTTTTTTTAAATTTGTGCATGTGTACAGTAGGCTATATGTATATACAGTATATATATATATATATATATACATATATATATATATATATACACACACACACACACACACATATACACACACTTTGTTTGTTTGTTTGTTTGTTTATAAATTTGGATTATTAGTTTTTGCCTATTAGTAAAGTTTTATTAGTGTATGTTTTATTATAGAATTATATTTTAAATATAAATAATATATATATATATATATATATATATATATATATATATATATATATATATATATATTAGGGCTGTCAAAAGATGAATCGCGATTAATCGCATCCAAAATAAAAGTTTGTGTTTACGTAATATATGTGTGTGTACTGTGTATAATTATTTTGTATATACACACACATGCATGTTGTATATATTTAAGAAAAATGTTGATTTTTGTATAATTTATATATAAAAAAATATATTTATATATAATATAAATTATATATAAATATATACAGTATATGTATGCAAATATTTCTGTGTATTTATATATACAAGATAATTATACACAGTACACACACATATATTACGTAAACACAAACTTTTATTTTGGATGCGATTAATCGCGATTCATCTTTTGACAGCCCTAATATATATATATATATATATATATATATATATATATATATATATATATAATTATTATTATATATGTGATTTTATTGTTGTTTTTTTGTATTTATTTTTAATATTAGATTTGGTCCAGTAGTATTGTTTTATTAGTATGTTTTATATGTTTCATTCATATTTTAAAAATAATTATATTATATTATATATTATTTATTTAATACATGTGATATTAGATCATATTTATGAATTGTTTGTTTGTAATTTTGTAGATTTTGCCTTGTAGTAATAGTGAAAAATATATGTTTAATTATAGAAATATAAATAGTGCAGATGTTTGTTAATAATATTATTAATATTGTTGGTATTGTAGTTATTTATTAATAAGTAAAAATTATTTTTACTTAGTTTGTGGCGTTTCAAAAATAATTAGTTTTGGCTTATAATGAAATAGTGAAAGTTGTTCATAGTGAAAGTTGTCACATTTAGCCTAATTAAATCTTTCATTAAGTTAATGCTGTGGATGCATTCAAAGATGTGGAAACTGCAAGATTATTTTCTCCCCTCCTGCAAAAAGATGAAATAAAGAATATGTCAACACTATCTATAGGTAAAAGCCAACAATAAATGCTCCCCTTGTGGTCTCTCATATCAGATCCAGATGTCTCTTTCACACCGGCGCAGGGAGACAGAACTCTGATGTATTTTATATTGAAGCTAAATCCAGCATTGAGAGTGGAAATGCCACGGCCTGCGCTGTCTTCCAACTCCCGAACGAGTGAGCTGACAGTGCCTATCCTAACCCAGCATCCTGCATGACAGCTCTCCTCACACACTGAAAAAGTCAGGGCTGATTCCTGTGGGATCTCACAGCAAACAAAGGACAATGCCGCTAGATTTCCTCTGGGAACTGCAAGTTTGGCCGGAAGATTTAGGCATACTGAAGATTGATAATGTCAGTCGGTTGAGATATGGAGTGTCATTTTAGTGAATGCAGGATCAAAAAAAAAGGGAGACAGCATGTCATTTGTTTGCTTTGATACAAGATCGCACCCGAGGAAGAGAGCAGAGGGTTTGTGTGTGTGTGTGTGTGTGTGTGCCTCAACAAGAGCCCTTTAGCCGCCTCCTTTTGTACGATGTGCAGCTCTCCTCATGTGTACCGCCGCTGGCTCCACCTCTGAGCCGCTCGGTGAATGAAAACTTCGCAAACTCCTCTCCCCCTCCCACAATCCCGCAGCCCTGCTTCTCCCATCACCCCTCGCTATTCTCAGGGGAGCCAGGTGACACTTCAGCCCACTCGCAGAGCCTCTGTGGCGGGGCTACAGCTGCGTCGAGTCGGTCAGCTCCTCCTAAGTGGCCTCAGGCAAGATTTGAACCCCTTTTTTTCTGTCTAAAAACGCGGCACCTTAAAACAGCTCGTTAAACGCTGGCCTCATCCCAGTTCCTTTTTTTCCCTTCCCGACTGATCTGATTTTTTTTTTTTTTTTTTGACAGCTTTATTCAAGATGAAGTTCCTCGCATGACATGGGCCGTTAGGATCAGTTACCGCTCCCCGAAGACAGCTCGGCAATGTGGTTTATGTGAGGATGAATACAGTGTTGACAAAAAGACGAGTGTGAGGGGAAAGACCTGGGAGAGAAAGAGGGACAGAACACGGCGGTGAAGCAGTAAACAATACCGTGCTGTGTTATTTAACACCCTCTAACTGAAGCCAGCTGTGCCTGTAAACACGTTTATGACGATTTAATGAAAATATGCTGGTGTGTATGATCTTCCTCAATCAAACAATTTGTATCGCATACACTGCCACTGTCTTGTGGCGTAAACAGTGTCAGCTGTCATCATAGTGTCTTGTTCTGAGGTACAGTTATATTGTTAAATAGCTCTTTTGACTTTTTTCTTCCCGTTTTCCCCTCAAGGGTTGGTTCTACATAAATTTCGCTTGCCAGGAAGGACCTTAGGGTATGTTTGTAAACACTAATAATTTTTAGTTTATTTTACAGTGTTAATTATTTTACTACATTACTCCCACATGGCAGTTAAAGCATTTTGAGCTTAATACCACAAATTGCCTACAGTTTACATAAACGCAGACACACTCACTAAACTTTCTGCTCTATCCTTAGGTGACAGCCTGTGTCACCTGTGGCCTTTGAGTGTGTGTGTGTGTGTGATGGAAAGATCTGGTGCAGTGTCATTGGCCATTGGCACATTTAACAAGTGACCTTAGCTTTCGCTAGTCTCACTGAATGTAGATTAGGCACCAAACCTGCATATACAGTATAACCCCAAACTTTTCCCCCTCTGAATTTATTATTCCACAAAAATGATTTCCAACTTCATTATATATATATTAAAAAAAAGCAGCAGCAAAATCTGGGTTACATTGAAATGGAATATGAAGGGGACCAATCCGTAATTGTTAAATGCTCACTTTTTCAATAGTGCAGTCAGAAGACGTAAATATGCATGTTAACATGATTTTAAGAACACTAACTTTTTTTTATATTATTATTTATCTTGAAAATCTTTTTATAACTTTGTTGCCATGGCAATGTAATATTAAACATTAATTCAAGTTTATCTTTTTATGCTTAGAAATTTCTCAAAAATTGGCCCCATTCACTTTAGTTGTAAATGCCATACTGTAACCTTGATTTGAGCTTTTTTTCTATTTTGTTTGGGAAGAAAACAAGAGATGAGCCAAAATAATTTTTCAATCAACATAACGCCACAAATGCTGTCTACTGAGCATATTTTGTGTTGAACCCTGCATATTCCATTAAAGTTGTCTGTTTACGGACTAAATGGGTTTTAGATGAACTACTGTACTTTATATCAGTTTTAACACTCCTTATAAGCAACATCAACTGTGTGACTAAACACTTTTTTATTGTTTTTAAGTAATTCTCTCTCTGAATACTGACATATTTCTCTTTAATTATGTGAGGAGAAAATGTTGTAGAACAGCCAATTCGTGTAGCCAATTATGTTTAATTTAATTACCTGTCGACTTTGATAATTATTACCCCTGATTAACCACAAAGCCTGCTCTTTAATGTTAATCGAAAGTGCTGGATGAAAGTGCTGAGGAGTTTTTATTTTTTCCATTCATAAAAGAGAATGTTATTAGATTACAGTGACTAAGACACTCACCTTTGTCTTCGCCTGTAATATGTCTGAAGGGCTGCATAGCCCTTCTCTTGCAGTGTCCTTGCTTTAGTCCAGCATAGACTGTGAAGTTTTTCCAGTGTTGTTTGCGCTCCCTAAGGACATTATGCGAGCGCAAACAAGTAAACAAGCAAACAGACACACGCAGATAGCATCACCATCACCGAATATCCCATTGCCTGGCGGGATTGAGAAACAGAGTCTGAAAAGAACAAGCAGACGAACGAGTAAACAAATAACACACAGTAAATAGATGTGTTGTTTTCCATGTCCCCGGGCTCTGGTGGTATTCCTGCAGCAGAGGAGAGAGGAAACAGAGTCCAATACTGTTTATTTAGTAAAAATGATGAAAATACAAACTAAATCCAATGTACTTGTCTCTATGTGAGTGTCTGAGTATGCATGGGTGGTTCTCAGGGAGCGTAACAGTGATACTTCTGGACTTGATCCGCAGCTTTGATGTCAGCTTTGGGACTGATGAGGTAACAAACATCCAGATCTTTAGCCGAGTGAGAATTCGCCCTCCTTGTGGTCATATGATGGCATGTCACAACAATACTAATCAAACTGGCTTACCTAGTCTGTGTGAACGGAAGTACAGCTTTAATGGACACATTTTGTCCCTCATTAGCAAAAACAAGATATATTCCAGATCTCAATGCATCCAAATGATGTACCGAAACATAAGCAATGCAACATGATTAATGAAAGGATTAATTGTCTAAACTCTTGAACTTGAATCTATCTCTTCAATATCCAGCCGTGATCTTGTTTGCAGGTGTGTGTGTGTGTGTGCTGTGAGAGGTGAACTGTATGTAGGTTAGTTAGTTAGAGAGTCAGTCATCCTATGGGTTCTTGGTGTAATCCTTTCATGAGTGCCTCATTAGCCTGTGATGGCCAAACCACAAGAGTGTTTAATCTTAACCCCGTGATGGTGAGCAGACCGAATCTCCTTCTGTCCGTCTTACCAATGTATCTGATTGTCGTGCTTGATCATGTGCATGAGGCAAAAGAAGTTTTAAAAATCTGCGTTTGTGTGTTTAATCATGTTAATCTGACTGGGAACGTTGCAAACATGCACATATTCATTTGAATAATTTGTTACATTTATATAGCGCTTTTAAATAGCTTACTCAATGCGCTATATGGAATGGGGAAACCTTACAATATTCTGCTTACTTCTAAAATGATTCATTTTTTAATCTGTGTGCAAACTTCCTCATCAGATAAACATATGATTAAACATGCTCAAAAAGTTGACAAACTACATTTTTTTCAGTACATCTAAAGCTATAAATACTGTCTTAAAGTGCAATAAGGCTGCGTTTTTTGGCCAGGACTTGAGGTCCATATGGCAGGACATAGAAGTGAAGTCAGCATTGTTTTATGAGCCTATGAGCCTGCTGCCTTCCTTCATTTTAGGCCAGCATGGCTACATCTTGGGTTATTGATTTTTCTAATGAATATGTCTTGACTAATGGGGGTCGTATCCTATTGTCCAGTGGAAGTAAAAGCCATTTTTGCTGAGAGAAAGTTTCCACTGGCACTGACCATAAAATAAATCATATTTCAACTTCTTTGATAAGATGACAGATTACTGACAAAGCATGGCCTTGACTATCCATTGAAAGTTGGAGTGATATTCATAAATCAACAACCTAAATCGGTCTCGAGTGATGTTTTTCAATAATAGTACAACACACAAATCATTTATAGCCTATATTTGTGTCTTATACATATTCATATAAATTATATTATTGCACTATACAATGGTATATTTCTATTTATCTATATCTATCTGCAATAACATTGATAATAATAATATACTTAAAAATAAATAATATTTTAAAAAAAAAATTGGGAAAAAAAATAAAAATAATAACTCTTATTGACAACAAAACCAGATTGAATGATGACAAGCGGCATGAACAGACTTGTTATTTCCTTTAGAGTATATGTGGACTAAGGTAACGGTTCCCTTGGTGAGTCTGTCCTTTGACTAACATCTGTTGCTCGTCGGCTGCCACAATGGCCAAACTAAACCAGCGATGCGCGCGCAGGTGAAGAGATCAGCGCCTGGAGCGCGCGAGCTTTTGTATTGTGCTACAAGCTCCGTCAGCGCAGAAGATGTGCGCGCGCGCCTGTTCTCGGCGTATTACGGTAGACCAAACTGTCCCCTAACATCGCCAACACAAGACACAAGCGGAGTAATTCAACACTGATTTCTCTGCGAATGAGCGAGGAACAGACGAGATGCCAAAAACTCCAGCGAGAAGCATTATTGGGACTTTAGGAAAACTAACCGTGTGATAACAGAGAGAAAGAGGGAAGACCTGAAGCGACGAGGAGGCGTAAAGAGCCGCGTGCTTGTTCTTCATGAACTTTGAGGAGCGCTGTGACCATGCAGCCTTTGAGCTAGTGCACGATTATTGTTTCCACTTATCACCCTACTGAGTGACCAGTCTGAGAGAGGACGCCAGTAAAAAAGGAAAAGAAGACTAATAAAGACAGTTGTCGTTGAAAGTAATGGTCTGAAGACATCACTCATAGAACAGGATTTTTTTTTTCTTTTTGCGTTGCTCTTCCGAAGCTTTCTGGAATCGCTGGGACATTCACGAGAGCTGGAGCGACACATCCACATGGTCCAGCCGTAGAGTGAAAGTAGAGTTCTTCACAATATCCTAACAGGTTCATATCCACTTTTTTTACTTCTTCTTTTTCTTTCTTTCTTCTTCTTCTACTTTACGCCTCGCTTCTTACGCGATTTTAATAGCCTATCCCAGATTTGAATGCTCGGACGCGCTATCACACTTCTTCGGATCAATAGGAAGAAATATCAGTGTATTTTCTTAGATGTTTTACTAAAGCTCCTAGTATCGATGAATGAATTAGACAATCTAACTTTTTTTTTTTTTTTACGTGACACTTTTAAACCGGAGATGAACGCGTGTTGGTGTTCTCCACGAGAGAATAATACATGGTTATGAATTAGAGACATTTTTGACAAAATAAAGGATGACTTGGAAGGCTTTTAGGTAAAAAATTAACCACGATGGTAGAAAAGAATATAACAAGTTTATTGAACGTGCAACTGAGTTTGAAAATATCACCTGCTCCGAAATCTGAGATCTGAAATCAAAATGAAAAAAAAAAAAAAAAAAAAAAGATTATTTTTGACCGATCAGATAAAGTAGTAATTTTTAATAAATAAATGTTAGTATGCGTTTGTTTTCTCTTGATAGACCACATGCCTCTTCCACAGAAATGTAGAAATCATATATCGCTTGGTCTTTGAGACAAAACTCTCCGTATAAACAATTTAAGTTAATAAACAGCATCGAAATATCTAGGATACCGTAAACTAAAAAGTTAAACCACGGCTTAATGCACATTTGTTTTTCTTATTCTCCGTGTAGCTGATTGTTTTTAACAGATTTGATCTTATATCCCATGCCTTCTGATTCATACGTTTTCATATATATAAGATACAATGTTTAGAAGTAATTTTAAAATTAGGTTATAACAAAGTAAAAATAAATTAAACGTATTGAAGTTTGTTAATAGTTGTTTTAGGGTCTATTAGCGGTGTGTTACTGAGACAATGGAATATAAAAAATATAAGGAATTAAATAAAATAAATCTAAAAGTAAAAACTCTGCATGTATTGATTATTATTATACTTTGGCCTATAAATGAGTATAATTTCAAATGCATCAATTACCGCGAGATAGGGTTCACGAGTAAGGTTTGTATACATGCAAAATCAGATTTTAAAATTGATTAAACGTTAAGTTAAGAAAATATTGTAATAAAATATATATTTTTAATTGGTATATTTTTCTTTTTTTTTTGCATCGCATTTACGAATTAACAGACAGATTGCTGACTAACTTCAGTGATGAAAAACTTATTGTCTTTATTTAGGGATTTATTTTTACACAGATGCATGAGCAACACTAACTTTTAATTTTATTTTTAAACCATATTTAATGGCTTCTTGTTCGTTTCGTGATCAAATCAGCGCTGTTTGTTTCTCTCTCAAAGACAACAGCAAAACTAAAACAAAACAAAACAAACAACAATTTTAACGTGAGTCCCGGGCATTAAAAGTGAATCTGCAGAGGGAAGTACAGCTCAGGAGTTAAACCAAGTAGCCTACACTAGTAACTCGGACTCTTTGTGTACTTGTGTGTGTGTGTGTATGTGTGTATGTATGTGTGTATATATATATATATATATATATATATATATATATATATATATATATATATATATATATTAGGCCTACATATCATCATCATCATCATCATCATCTTCATTCTCCTCATAACCTGTCAGTGTGTGTTAATCTCATGTTACTCAAGGACTGATTGATGGAGCTTTTGACACAATTAATTTAAATCTCATAGAAATTATTGGTTGAATGTTGACTTAATTCACTGTTGGCATTTACAGCACAATGCAAATGCATACTAAATCACAAGATGACTTTATTTTTTTTTTAATTGAAGGAGACGATAAATGATTTACTTTGATGTCCTAAAGTGTTTCTGATATTTTTATTTATTTGTTTAATCTTTTAATTATTTTGTGTTTAGTATTACTAACAGCGTTTAAAAACACTTGAAAGGGCCTTTACGTTTATTTTATGAAAGATTAATTTCATAAAATAATATTTCAAATAATTTTTCTTCTACTAAAACACTTTTTTTGTCTCAGTGCTGCACTTGTGCTCCTACAATGTCTGTTCTTTGATATATTGCCTCTTATAATGAATAGATTTCATGCTAATTGAAATGTGACGTGTAAATGTAGATGAACATAAGCATAAAGTGATGAATGCAATTTCCATTTGATCTGCTTGTGTGTTAGATGAATAGAGTGATTGAATGATTTTATGTGCTTATAGCGGAAAAGGGATAATTCATGAAGTTGACAAAGAATATGGCATTTCGTTCAGGGAGGGCATGAAAATGGCAGTAAAGTGGGTAATTTAGTTATTTGCATGGCCGTCAAGCAGCTGCAGGCGGCAACAGCTACACCTCAGCCGATAGTTTTAGCACTCTTGTTTCTAACGGCGGACACCAGACTACCGTAGAGTTCTGGTTATTGATGTATCACTTTTTCTGTGATAAGTGATTTTGTTTTATGTTGTTCTCCATGTTTATACAGACTATAAACCTCACTTTCGGTGGTCTTTCAAATGCGATTTTTTTGATGAATGTGTGGATTGCATGGCAGACTGGTGTTCAGCCCACTGTGGGTATTTTTCTGGGTAGAGAGAAGGTCAGGAATGTGTTTGTTTTGGATGTTGAGACTAACCTGATGCCAGGTGTACATTCAGGCATGTTGCTTTTTAATGCATATTTTAGGAACATTTGGTGATTGAAACTTTATTTGAACAACCGGGTTCCATGCTAATGCAAATATATGTCGGCGTGTGCTGTGCAAAAAGCATTTAGAGCTTTGTGTGTGTGCTTTTTTCAAATTCAGATGAGCCTCAGTGAAGTGATTTAGAGGTAAATTTAAGTTTTTCAATATCATAGGTGGTTTTAACACAAAGCACTCTTGTTCTCATGAAGCACTGTCCCTTAGACCCTCACATGGCATTTCCACCATTAAACTCTTTTACCGTTCCAAAAATAATGTTAGTTTTCACACAAGTGCATTTTTAGCTAAAGCATTTTGAAGAGCAATACATATCCATCTCTAACTGATTAGGATTATTTTTTTGTCAACCACACTTTTGGCCACTTCTGCTCTCCGAAACATGTTTGTGTGAAATATGCCATGCCTACGTTCTCTCTTTCATATTTCTGCTGACCTTACGTGAAAGGTCAGGCTGTAATTTTTACGCTCGTTTGCGTCTTTGAACGCGTCAGCTCTGGCGTTGACCGGCACCAGCCGTAGATTAAACATGTGGTTTTAATTGAAGATGTTATTTGGTGGAACGGCGAGGCTGGGCATTTTTCAGTGTATGTGAATAATAAATTATGCACGTTTTTAGACAGTGAGAGCTGCTTTTATTGCTAGTCAGAGAGTGGTGTCATTTTCTCCTCAGACTCTGAGCCTTGAAAGAGGGAAAAAAGGAACTAACTACACTAAAAAGACACAAGCGGTTTCAACCAACTTCAGCATCTGCAAATCAAAAACCGAAAAGACAAAAAGAGACCAGGGTGACGGATGTTTTCCAGATGACAATGTTGATCTGATTAGTTGAGCTAGATATCGAAAAGGTCTGCCGTTAACTGTTTCAACTTTGAGAGAGACCAGACTGCAGTGCGGAAATGCCGTCTCGGGCGATCCGTCAGCTGAAGATGCTGCTGGACATTGTTTTCCTATGTCTATTTATTCCCAATGTGAATTTAATTCTCCACTTGAACTCTTAAGCACAGTTTCTCTTTACTGTGACCTCAGTGGCACATTTTTTTTTTGTGTGTGCAGTTGCGCTCAAGGTTTCCTGTGTGGGAAAGCTTCACGCCGGGATTCGGGAGGGTGCCAGGCTGTTATGAGGTGATGACTGTCTTAAAGAATGACCCTAGCGTTTGCTTAGAGAGAGGAAGGGCCCATTTCCGATAAGCTGGGGAAATGTGGTAGAAGGAAAAGCAGGGTGTTCACTGGACGGAAATGACAGTACTTGAGTCTGAGGCGTTGATCATTACTTCTCTATATCCATTAGCCGAGCACCTCGGGAGAGATTATTGGCAGCTCTGAGCTGCAGACGCGGATGGAAAGTGAACTAGTGCGCTGCATGGTCAGTCACATGTGGATACCTGCTTGAAAGAGTTACAACTGGCCTTTTTTGCCCGAAACAGATTCAGGTACCTGTTGGAGTGACAAAGAACACTGTGTATCGATTACTGAAGCCTAGATAGTGTCTAAGGCAGGATGCAAGCTGAAGTCATAAACTTGCTCCCTGTGGCCACCGAAGCTGCTTCTGCTAACTTTGCGTTCCAGCTGACAGCTGTATTTGTGTTATGGATTTTCTCTCAGTCCGCCGTCTCCCCCCTCGAGCCTTCACCCCCTCCACGAAGGTCTTTATAATGCGACTCGCTGTATATTTTAAAAACCCCAGCGCAACGCTGACAAGCCATCATGTCCGTCAGAGAACGGCGGAGAGCAGCCACATCAGTAAAGCTCTTTGGGAAAGATGGGAGCAAACTTTTCGGCACTGTCACAAAAGACGTGACGCCATGTCAGAGTGACAGTTGCGGCTTGTTTGAATACGTCTTAGTAAAGTTTTCTAGAGAAGCCCAGTTCTGTTTCTCGCTTCTATCGCAGATAAAATCCCACTTGTGACGCCAAATGCTAAGCTCTCAAAACAGCGATTGCGATTAGTGAAAACTTCTGCCTAAACAGGAGAGGAGAAAACCTCTGATGTTTTATTCTTCTCCGCGTTGCCCGGCTTTGTTTGCCAGCAACGGCGGGAGGAATTCCTGTCAGTGTTGCCGGCCGCAGTAAACCGTAGTCTCGGTTTAAAACTCTAATCCACCCCCAGCTGCCGAAGGTGCGAGGGGTTCGTTCCTGAGGGAGATTCTGGCGCTGCACTGTACGCTTGGATAAATCCCCCCCCCCCTCTCCCCACTGTGTGACCATATAAGTAATAACCATATAAATGCATCTAATTTTCATTCGCTAATCCGTAAAGTAGCAGCGGAATGGAGAAGTGTTGGTTTCTTTTATGGTATTAGTAATGGGTAACAAGGGGATGCCTACTTAAGTTATTTGCATTTGAAACGGACGAACGTGATACATCTTATGACAGAATTATCTTTTAACCATGTGTACAACAAAATCAGATTTGTCTTTTCATTTTTGATTGATTGCTTTTTCTTCCGCCCCTCTTGTAGTTCTGGCTCAACTTTCAAGACACTTTGCATTTTCCTATAAGAATATCACATTTTCAGAATGTGTCGTTATAAATAGCCAAATCCATGCGTTTCTTTGTGTTGTGTAAGGTCTTGTCTTTTTTTTCCCCTCTTCTCTGACGCTGTTGTGGTGAAGTGTCTTGTCTTGGTGGGGGTTGAGGAGTGCAAGAAGCGCAGCGCGACACACTCGCACTGCAGGAAAAGCATGTTATCTTGCGCTGACCGTCACATGCCAAATAATGGGAGGGCTTTTACACATGGACGCAGACTCAAGTTTCAAAATCAAGTTTTGGATGACATAAATATATTTACAGGTTTAAAAATTTAAAAGATGTATACATCTATATTATTATATATAGATGTGTGTGTATATATATATATATATATATATATATATATATATATATATATATATATATATATATATAATTTAAAACCTGTAAATATATTTGTCATCCAAAACTTGATATTGGTCAAAATTAATTGTTTTTAACTAAATTAATTGGCTATATTCCCAATGAGTGTATTGTTGTGATTTGAAATTTAATTATTTTTTAATTTAAGTGTTCACAAACCAAAAAATGTACGATAGCTCAGGAGGAGCAGCAAATTTTAGGGTTTCAGAAACTCAGTTTTAAATCATGTGTGATGAGCGCTGCTAACCGTTGGTTAGAGTTGCCTTTTGCTCTCGGCTGTGGTCTGTGAGCATTGTTGACCAGGGGACATCTGCCACTATATTATCCCCAGCTGTTATCTGAATAATTGTATAGTAACCCCCCCTTCACACACACACTAACACACTCACAGACAGCCCCTTACCTCCATTCATCGGAGCGCTAGCAGAAGTCAGGGAGAGTATTTTCCTACAGAGGGGTCGTGGGTGGAAGGAGGGGGTGGATGGGTTAGGGGAGCCGGTCAGACTTCATACCGGTTGAGCTTTTCTTGACGGTAGGTTGAGGGCATGATAGGGCTCTGTACCGGTATGATGTCTGCCCTCGCGGTCACTGCCAGTCGGCTAACATCTGTAATGGGATTCTACACCAATATCCCCTCTTCCCTGGGAAATAACCTACTCACTAAACCTAGGATTAGCACTCTTGTCCAGGACTTTTCCACAGGAATGAATAAGTTTTGTGCTTTGTTTTCTCACTCACACACACTTTTAAATTCAGCCCCACTGTCTTTTTTTTTCTTTTGCCATGGCAAAGAAAGGTGTGAACAAAGGTGTTTTGAATTTTGTTTTGAAAAAGTACTGCATTTAAATTAAAATGTTTTTATTTCTTGTACCGTATGAAAGTATTTCAATGTTGCTTGTATAAGAAAATGTGTGTGAGTGTGAAAGTGAGATGCAAACTATACAAGTCTATCCCCAGTATTTGCCAAACAGTTTTTAATATTTTTTTTTTTTATTCTTTATATTTATAAAATGGCAGGGTTACAAAAAGCTGACGTGTGTGTGTCTTGTACTTGTACTACTATACTGTACTTTATAGCGAGTGGTGCTTTAATGGTTGCCGGCATCCACGACCAGCAATATAGTGATATTATTTGAACCATGTTAGCTTATATAAAATAAATAAGCCAATTAGCATTATTTGAGCTATTTTTCATTGATGTCCTCTTTGCAGCTTTTTGATGGGCTTTATCCAGGCTTTCACACTCGCTCCCACCCACATACCGAAAAGGCGAACTCCAGCACTGGTCTATTTTCAACTCTGATCACTGGATGACACCAGGGCGACTTAAAGTGGTGCGACCTCTCGAACTCTTTCTTTCTTACCTCTCTCTTATTCCATATTCTTTAAATCTGTGTGTCAGAAGACATTTGTGTGCAGACATCTTACCTTTTCAAATTAATTAGTCTCCTGGCATCCTTGAACTCGCGTTGAAAGGGGACTGAATGCTTTAATTAAAAAAGGAATGATGGCCAAATTCATGTTCGTCCACACACATGCGCTTTTTTTTATGGGGAGGAATTGCATTGCTGTGATATTGGGATGACATGGCATTCTATGGTAATTTTTCACTTTCAATTTGAATTGCCTTTCTTGACATGACCCATGCCCAGATTTTATTAAAGGAATCTACATGATAAAAGTTGCAGATAACTCCAGATAGAAAGGTGTTGTGACTGTATGCTTAATTTTGAAACTAGCATACCTAATCTTTACTTCATTTCTTTTCAATCAAGCGATCGTTTTTTATCAGATAAAATGGTGAGCGGATGAAAGGCTGAAGCCTCAGATGTAAACCTATTACTTGTATTAAAACCTGATTAAATTTGTTTAAAGAGTTTGTATGCGGCATTTTATCACATTCAGACATTTCCACGCCTGCGTTTTTTTCTTTAATAGGTTGTGAGGAAGGACTTTTTTTCTGTGATCTTTTGTTAAGTGTTTGGTTGTCATAATTGCTGTTTCAGTTCATAGAAGAATTTTTTTTTTTAATTCAGTTCCCGCTGGTAGAATTGGAAGAAAATGTTTTTGAAACCTTTAGATAAGAAGAAACAGGGCAATATGACCACTGTCCACAGGTGAGCTAATTCTCCTCTATCATTTCAACTATGACAGGCTTTTTGCCTTTGTTTCCCATCACCCTCAGATTTCTTTTGAAGTATTTACAATCTAAAACACAAATGCAGTATTTCTTCTAACACAATTTATGATTGGCTTTAAAGCAATCAGCTCTCAGCAAAACAATCCTACAATGCAAGTGCATAGAAAAGTTAACACGCGCTCTAAAGCGTGCTTTTTTTGAACAGCCAGAGTCGAAGTGATGGAGGAAATGATTACAGCGGCGAGTTAGGTTGAATTCGACATCTCTGACGAGTCAGTTTCTTTATGAGGCTTTGTGCTGGAGGTTTGTAAAAAAATCTGGCCAGAGAGAAGTTTCCAGAAATCCTCAGTCAGAGCACATCTCCTGGGTGCTATTAGGCTGAGACGTCTGCGAACCTCCACCATCCCTCCCGGTAACGCTTTGCGGTTTAGAGCAATCACTTTCCGCACACCAGCTTGCCATGGCTAATTTCAAAAACACAGCCGTGGCTTGTCCCTCACGACCCCCCATGCAAAAAAATAATAATAAATCCCACAAAAGAAAAAGCGGTTCAAAATAAAGTCTAAACCCTCTAGGCGATGTGAATTTGGATTTAGTTTCACTTAGGTTTCTGGTTTGAAAACTGGTTCGAACCTGTTCATATGGGGCCCTAATAAGGATCTGCTACCATTTTTTTTTTTCTGAAAAGTATCAGCGGTAATGATATCGAAGAGGTGAGGTGTTCAGCCTGTCCAGTCTCTTCACTTTTCTCTCCACCTTGTCCAAAAAGTTAATTGTATTTGAAACAGAGAGGTTTTTCTGAACATTTGACAGGTCAGCTGTGGAAGGAGACTGTGAGGAGTGAACAAACCCCATGAGAGCGGCTCTCTTGATTGACTGCAAGTAAGCTGAACCCCTCAGCGGAGTAATCAGCATCCCCCAATCATTCAATAAACACCTAATCAGACTAATTGACCCACTCCCTGTAGGAATCGAAACCCGTGGCCTCACTCACACCTTGATGTGAATGACGAGTGGCCTGGCCGCCCTCTGTTAAGGTCTCAAACATTTGGATAAACGTTCTGAACCATGGTTTATTATGGGTCAATAAGACTCATAGGCCAAAAACAAAGGTTTGCGTGTGGTCAGTTGAGCTCTGGAAACTCTACAGCGGCCTGTGTACTCCAAGTTATGGAAACCCCCCAAAATAAATGCTAAAATGTGAGGAATTTGATAAATGCTCTGATTAGTTGGCCACCCTATTTTACAGATAAAGAATGAGCGTAATGCATAAGGAGGAGGGGAAAATGAAAGAAAATATATGTGGCTATTCCAGTAAAAAATAGAATTAGTGTCTCATCACCTGTTTTATCTTGGTATATTAATGTGTCGTCCTCAGCAGCTTATCCCAAGGTTGTCTGGCGAAATCGTTTTAGCGCCGTGTGTGTTGGCTGACTTTCAGAGCAACGCGTCTCTCCAGCCGAAGCCTCCTTCCCACCCGACTCTGACATGCACTGTCTTATCTTCTTGACAACTTTGTCCACAGAGACGTTCCAAAGATATTGATATTACAATGTATTTTATTGTAATGAAATATGTGTTAAGCTTTACTTTGTCAAATATGACTTATCGCCCCTCTTAGATCCCCTGTCTGAGGAATCTGGAATGCCGTACTGTTAGAGTTGCTCAAAAAAACAAAACTAAAAGGGTCATAAAAAGAGCTGCTTTTTTCCTGTCTTTTGTATTTCAGTTTGATTTCTTTTCCTGGGGAGAGCTGTGAGTTTTCTCAAGAGATTGTGACTTTTTTCATATTTTTTTTTTTCTCCTGTCTGTAAAGCACATTTGTATCTTTGGCTTCTCTTCTTTCTTTAATTTGGCTAAAGGTTCACCTCCAGCCGAGAAAGCAGTTCAGAAACACCTCAAGTATATGTGTGTGTGTGTGTATATATATATTTCAGTATATATATATATATATATATATATATATATATATAATATACTTGCACACTCTACCGGACACACATACTTGCACACTCTCCCGGACACGCGCACTCTAACGGATTATATGAGGAAATAATTCCATACAGTCATCCATCCTATAAAAGTATTATTCTCTCGTTCTGTCCCCCAACACACTCCCTCTCTCATTCTTTTCTCTTTCCTTTTTCCTTATATTCCTGCCTGGTAATGAGAATGTGTTAATGAGAGTGAGAGATCTTTCGGGTATAGCGTAATTTATCAGAAAGGCATAGTTTAAAAAAGGAAGCAAAAAAAAAAAAGAATGAGGGAAGAGACGGCCCTTCAAAGAAATTCTATTCTTCTTATTTCTGAATGTTTGATGAGACATTGAAAAGTTTTCTAACGTCATGCGGCCCGAACAGTACAGAACAGTGCGCTGTCTAATCACGCTTCACAGAAAAATGACTTCCAACCAGATTTAATTAACTGATAAGAGGGGCTTCAAATTAATTTTTCAAGGATGTTAGATTTTGATTAAGAAACTCCTAAAAGAAATAGACGAATAATCAATTTTTTAATCAACTTACTCAAATGGTAACTGGTTAATATGGTAATTCTGACAATTAGGCCAAATGTTGTAGAGCAGCATTTTCAATGCATCCTTGTAAAGAAATTATAATATCTTCACATCTAATTATCACGGTTATTTAATTTTTTTGTGTGGCTACCTCTCAATTTCACTATTCAATTTCTTTTCTCTTCTACACCTCTTCCATTAGGTCCATATTCAAATGAGAAGTTGGAGATAGTATTAAAATGAGACTTTGAGAGCACTGAATGGAGTCTTTCAGAAATCCATATTGGACGGATATTGGGTTGAAGGGTGTGTGGGGGTGGGGTGCCGAAAAGGGAAGTGTTAAATTTAATCGTAGTCGTTTACATTTAAAGCAAAAACGACTCTTGAGATTTCTTAAGCCTTTCGTCGCCTCTGTAGATTACATGAATTAATGGCGTGAACTTTTACTTGGGGCTTATTCATTCTGAATGTACGCCTGCCTGTGAAGGTATGAGAATAATGTTAAAAGTTTGGAAGTATTTTAGTGTGACGAAAGATCTTCACATTTGATTGTACTTGAGGAAAAAAAAAAATAGAAAAGCTTACATAACATTTTTCAATAATTAATCATTTTAATTATGATGTTTTCCTTAATCAGCTCTCCACTCAAAGCAACTTTCTAAGATTTATACAATCTTGTTTCAAGTTTTCGAATAATACCAAGACTTTTAAAAGTTTGGGTTGTTATAAAAAAATATTTCAAATAAATTCTGTTCTTCTGTACTTTCTATTTATCAAAAAATTCTGGAAAAAAAGCATTAGCGTTTCCACAAAAATATTAAGCAGCACAACTTTTTTCAACATTGTATTAATAAAAATGTTTCTTGTGCACCAAATCAGCATATTAGAATGATTTCTGAAGGATCATGTGACACTGAAGACTGGAGTAATTGTCTTGACATAAATGAAATCTTTAAAATATATTAACATTAAAACCGTTATTTTAAATGTTCTATATTTCACAGTATTACAGCTTTTCACTGTATTTTTGATGCAGCCTTGGTTAGCAAACGAGGCTTCTTTAAAAAACATAAATTATTTTGAATGTTAGTGTACATATAACATTTTTAGTGATTCACATTTGCTCAGTTTTTTTCTCAAATTGAACCAATACATATGTATCATGCATACCATAGTTTTTAGCATTTTTCTAATGTCTACTACTAACAAAGGCGTATTTGTTTCATTCACCGAGTGTTACCCTCGTGCTGCGTAACGAGAAAATATTGACAAAACATTCGAGTGCTGCCTTAAACGGCGCAAGACTGGCTTCCGTTCCCTTTGAACTCGCTCGTACAAGTGGCTAAGTAGCTTCTTGAACGAGGCCCGGCTGGCAAAAACTCAATATTGAACGTACATATTCAATTAGCAAAACTCATTAGCAAAACTTGGCGTTTGTTGTTGTTTTTTTTTTCTCTTTCTCTCTGGCACAGAATTAATGGTTTTGATATGCTAATTAGCGAGTAATTTAATTTCAAAAGGCCTCAATTAACAGCGGCATTGTGGACACGATGAAGTTAAGCAGCATAATCTAATTTGCATTAGTAACGAGCAGGGAGTAATTAGGGGACTAATTAGACACTTCAGACAGCACTTGTGTTTACTTTCTTAATGAAGTGGAGGGCTTTTTTTTCTGTAGGAGCCAGAGTGTGCCAAGCATCAGAAGGGGTGGTGGGGGCGGGGATTTGGCACTAGGAGACGAGTGGCATATGGCTTACTGATCGGCTCCAATTACAAACCCCGCTACCTGTCACGTTAGTGGGCTGGTGACGTGAGTCGACAGCCACGTGCGCTCTCGAGTACCAATGGCCGAACCTACATGTGTCGGGATAGGCGCACGGCATCACGGGCCGAATGGAACCGCCTGGTGGAATTCCACCGCTCTGTGCCCTGGCTCTGAATACTGTCTGATGAGGTCATAGCGCAGGGACATGTCAGAGCCATTACGGGCCTCCGTGCGCCTGGCCGTATTGGTTTAAAAATTTGTACCAGGGAAGAACCTTCTGTAGAAAATTCCAGATGGCCCTTCTTTCATAGAAGACGGAAAGTTTTTTTTTTTTTCTCGTCTTGAAAGAGATCCAGGGTTCAGGACGGTAGCAGATGGAGCGGTATCGGGGGCGCAGACTGTTGATGCACGCTGTGACCTGGGCTGTAGTTTGTCTTGCTCTCAATAGTCTCATGTAGCCACTTTATCAAATGAGTGACAGGATGGAAATGAAATGAAAAGGAGAGAACACAGTAGAGGAGGTCTCTCCATCTCCCCTCACTCTCCCATTTATCTGTCTTTCACTCACTTCCTTTCTCTCTGTTTAGCTTGCTGTCTGGTCATCTGTTTTCCCTTCTCTTTTGGGGTATAAGCAGACTCTCTGATAAAAGGATATTTGGCCATGGGCTTGGTACACAAGCCAGTGTTATTTTCTCAGCCGTTGCGTCAATAAGAAACCCTGCTTCTCCAGGAGTATCCAGGCAGCTCGCAAACATTCCACCAGCTTTTCCAGGCTTTGTCCGGCAGGCGAATATAAATTATAGCTTTGCTTTTGTTGAGCATTCGTTTTCTTAAAGTGACCACACACTGAGGACTCCTTCCTCCTTGGTACCAGATGATTTTTATTTTTAAAAATGTTATGTCTCACCAGGGCTCATCAGTGAGATTTTTTTTTCCCCAGCCTTTTCAATTGGCCCCACCACAAAAGATAGCTTTTTTTTAACAGTGTAGTTGTACTACTATTACTACTACTACTACTATACTACTACTACTACTACTACTACTACTATTAATAATAATACTACTACTACTACTACTAATAATAATAATGATAATTTAAATAACTTTTTAAACCTTTTTTTATATATTTTCTTTACAGAATTATATATATTAATTTTCTCAGAGAATGTTTGACTGAAATGTTGCTAATTAATAATTCTTTACGAACACATTAAAAAATTTCTTCACAAAAAGTTTTAAAGTTTAAATTATACAGTTCCATACATTATGCTTGATAACAGTGGCATATAATGCAATGATTGACATTTGTTTGATTTGTACTTTTTTGACACATTTTTTTTGTTGCTTTTGTTGCCAGCTAGTATTGGCTAGTGTATAAAGTTTCAAAACATAAAAAATGGATGTACAAGATTAACAAAAGTAATATTTGGAGTTTTGTCAACTGGTCCAGAGCTCCCTCACACTGGCCTCCGGCCAGCAGGCCATCTTTATTGTTGAGCATTCTGACTGATGCGAGTGGCACCGAGGTCAAAAGGGAGGCTGTAGTAGATAAACAGTAGGAAGGCCTGGAGTCATCATCTGAAGTGCTCATTTATTTGAATTTGAGCTGGATCCCATTAAAATGTTGAGAAATGATGGTAAACAGTGTGGCCTGTGAGTGTATTCACAGAAGTCTAATTGAGGGCTTGAGTCTGTGTACTGTTAAAATGGGGGCCCCCCTCAGGATTCCGGGGCCAAGCTCGATTTACTTACCAACACTAACTATGAGCAAAGCAGCCCAAAAATGTCCAAGTCTGCATGTCGTCTGCATCCTTAGTGGCGTATGGCATTGAGTTTCAGGCGGAGTTGTTTTTGGATACAGTAGAGCTGTGAAGTTGGCCCGCCCGTCATGAAGGGTGGAGCTGTAGGTGAAAAAGAGGGCAATTTTGATTGACAGCTTTAAAGTGGGTGGGATTAAAGTGTTAGTTTTGAGGGTTTACTGTGTGTGCATATGCACAAATTATATTAATATTGTGACTAAAACGCCCCACCCACCGCTTTTAATTGCAAAACTATATTCCAGATTCACTCAACTTTTATATGGTTCCTGGAAGGGGATCAGGTTTTGATTTCAGCATTATGCTTTAGAAGTGGAGTTGAAATCTGAACCCTTCCTTGTTTTAACAAGGCGACTGACTCATTGGCTGCTGGTTCAGCTACGGACTTCGTAGAGCTTAGTTGGTCTGTTTTTTTGCCTCGCTTTACGACCAGCCGCCCTGTTGATGTGTCTAAACGCGTTGCTCTCTATTACTTCTAAAAGGCATGAGGAGTTAATTAATGCCGCTGGCGGTGCAAGATCTCCTCGGCCGGGCCGGGACTATTTCTCCGATATCATCCGCTGTGTTGACTACACACTGAAAACAATGCCAGGGCACCGTAAACTACAGCTCCCATGAGAGGGCTTGAATGACTCAATATTGCCAGGATTACACACTCTTTTAATGTTTATATGATAGGTAGCTCTTTTGTTTTTTTAACATTCTCTAATAATAGCTCACAAGTAGTAAGGCCTTTTTCTTCTCCAGGTGGGGCTCTTCCCTATCAGGGCACTGAAACAGAAGGCTACTGGCAAATTACTCTCGCATAGGGGATCAAACCGGTTGTCCCAGACACTGAGATCACACACAATGGAGGAACGGGAGGGGAAGAGAAAGGGGGGACGACAAATATGCAGCTGCCTCAGCCACCCCAAATAGCATTGTTATTGGAGTTAGAGCGGCAGAAAAGAGGGGAAAAACAATTGTGAAAAGAAAGGGTTATGTTTGTCAAGTCCACAAAACCACAGCAGCTGTAGCGGCAGAAATCCTTTCACGCCAAGCTGTCCTGTCAGTCAAACGCAAACTTAAACACACTGTAATAACAGGTCCTAGAATCAATTTGAGGTTGCTTTCATCATCCACCTTGTAAGACACGTCCTCTCACATCCAGAGTGCGCTAGCCATCACTGTAACCTCCATAGAGAGAAATGAGATGGTGGGGTCAGGAAGTCTACTAGTATTTTGCAGAAATAAAGGGCGTCGTAAATGGGGTCTGACTCAAGGTTGGCAAGAGCAATACAATTCATGTAAATGACATCCAGGGTCACGGAGAGAAAGAGCGAGGGAGGGATTTCATGTACTGTATTTTTTTTTAAATGGCTAGCTGTGTTTAGTAGAAATGCAAAAACTTGGTTAAAGATTTCTTCACACATGACAGACATAATGGCAAGCATGCGAGATGTACTGAATTAATGCACTTGCCCAGATTATATGGTTTTTTGAAAACTTACCGCACTCTGTAATTCACACGCTCTCCGTATAAGCCTCGATCATGCACTGACTCACATCATACACACGCTTGTTTTTAGGTAATACCCTGATTTATTCACCTTTGGGTTGCCCTTTTCTCTGCGATGGGTTTACAACCACACGACCGCCCGAAGCACAAAGAAAATGAATATTCATTAGCACCTGAACATAAGCCTTAAGTGGTCACATTTGTATTTATTATTATGTGTAATTCATGTGCCTTTTATTTTACCCAGTCAAGTTAAGGACCACACCACCCTCGCTCTCGCTTCGGAACGGTTAAGCGAACTAGGCCCTCTGATTGAGCCGTATCATGTGCCGTGGAGGTTTTAATGTAGGTTCCGCAGGAGTGTCAGGTTAGGGGAAGAGGTGGGAATGATAGCGCCACTGCTCCCCCCCTCCTCGCTGCGCCTGAGATTTGGTGTAGATTTAGTACCGTGCATTAACCCCGGCACGGTTTATGGAGTCGCCTCACATGTCCAAGAACGTTTCATGAGAGGAATATTAATCTTGGGTGCTGTCGTACAAAGCGCTGCCAAGCCAAACTTTCTCTCTCTCTCGCGCTCTCTCTCTCTCTCTCTCTTTCTCTCACTCCAGCCATCTTAAGACGGAACTGAAATTGCCTACCCGAGGTAAATAAATTACTTTCATCGATTGGTGTAGTTAGAAACTGACTTTATCACAGTTTCACTTGACAAGAGTCGGATCCTGGCCTGATAAAGCGCTTCAGTATTAGGGCTTGTAAAATCAGTGCTCTGTTTCTCGATGGCTATCGCACTATATTAAAACGGAAGAAAATGCAAAAGCGATGGCCTCCGCTATCTAAGGTGTTCAACTACACACAGTCTGAGATATGCAAATAAGTGTCTGGGTTTCACTGGCTGCTGTGTTGAATATTTTTAGTGAAAGAATTGACAGGGCTGTGAATCTCGCTGTGAACCTGTGACATTATAATGTAGGTGTTATGCTTGGCATGTTAAATAGTTCGTTGACACCGTTAATCATTTATGATTGACAACTCGACAACTTTAGGAATCTTTGAATTAGAATTTGAGAACAAAATGGTATTCACTGTTTTTTTTTTTTTATCACTTTCTTAGTTGGAGACTTTTCTAACCACATTTAATGGTATAAAAGCAAATGCCTTTAAAATGTAACTTCATTGATTTTTTTTTCTTTTTTTTCTGTAAAATGAACAAGACAACATATACTGTACTCTAGTGATTTGCCCACAAATTGTTCACAAATTTGCAATCTAGTTTTTCTCCTTTTCTCCTCAAAATGAATGCTTTAGTTAAAGTTAATGCCATTTGTGTTAAGGGTACCATACTCTTGCACCTAGTAACCACACAAAACACCCTAGCAACCCCATAACACTTTGAACGCCTTATCAATGCCATATCAACCACCCATAACACTCTTGTATTTGTGGTGGCTAGTTTTGCGAGGGCAAACAGTACTCATGCTTTTTTTCAGAAAATGTAAACCTTTACATGTATTCAGTATTTTACATGCTCAAACCCAAAGAGGTTAAAGATTCTCCCCAAGGCAGTTTGAGCAAGTGCATGACAGAAAGCAGACAAACAGTGCAGTCCATTACACATACTGTTTTAATAGAGACACTGCAGTGCTGATGTTATACTGTACCGCCAAGTGTTTGAAAAAGCGAAGGGAACACTATGAAGAAAAGACCCACCTATGACTAAATAAATGGTGCAATCTCTTTCCACACATAATTCATTTCCTCTTTTGTCCATCTTCCCCTGTAATGAAACGAAACCCTTTTTTCTTTCTCGTATTTAGCTAGGCTAAGTTTCATTTACAATTTGTAATAAACGTCTTATCAAATGGCAGGGGGTATTGCGTCAGCGCTGCTAACCTCAGTCTTGAGGTTAAATTCAAAGCCGCCTCTGATGTGCACAGTTTACAGAACAATAAACCCAGTACACACACTCTCTTTTTCTTCAGTTTTCCCTTTTTCTTTTGTTTTTTCCCCGTCTCTTTGTCCTTATGCAAGACCTGACAGGAAAACTGTGACAGAGGCCTGAGCACACTATCTATTAATTAGCTCCCCTTTGAGGAGTCTCTCTCTCTCTCCACACACACACACACACACACACACACACACACACACACACACACACACACACACACACACACACACTCACACTCACAGTACGACCACAGCTGTCAGCTTCCTTCTCTAATGTCCAACGTCTCTTTCTGTTGCTCCTCAACGACTGCAGAAATATGAATGTTGCTGGAGTAAACCGCAGGCACATTTAGAGCAGGGCGAAACGAGGCCTGTGTTTTTATTTACACTTATTTGGCACGGTCCAGGCGTTGATGTGCTGTCAAACAAACAAAGCGTTTCGTTATATAAGATGCTGGAGATTCAGGAATTAATTAGAAAAGCAGCATATGAACTCCCAGGGATTTTCAGTTTGTTCATCAGTCATTTTAACAGTTAATTGCTGTGTGGGAGGGTGTTAATTGGAATTCCTTTATATGATGTGAACTTTGCTTCCCCTTTCTTCCTTTTTAAAGAAAAGCGTAATATTTAATTGGCTTTTGCCTATTGAGAGAGCGAGAGAAGTTTGCAGAATATGAAATATTTCTGCAAAAAATGCATTGAGCACAGAGAACATTTAGGATCATCTTGTGCAAGCACAGAGCAGCTTGTAAATAATTTGTAATTGAAAATAATGATTAAAGCTTAATGTCTTTTATATTAGGTTTTCTGTATCGCAGCTGACATGATCCGATATCCTGCAGGAATACGCTCGGCTCGGTGCTGAATGATCGTAAGGCGGCTTGTACATGAAACAAGGTCAGCCGAGACCTCGCCAATCATGAAGCTGGTGTATCCACCACACAGAAGTCCCTCAAGACATTTCTGATGTGAAATGTAGCGTTCCGCTGCGTGTCTTTCCCTCTGTTGTGCAGACATGTGCAGCGGCCAGCTGCAGGCATTCCAGTGCAGCGGTCGCAGGATCTTCATAAGTGTTCCAACTTGTTGGCAAAGCTTAAAATTGACACTGTTCCTGGAAGACTGTCTGAAGACGCCGTAACGGAGAAGAATGAGATGTGAGAATTTGATACTCTCTGATGGTTGATACGTAATGTGTGCTTACATGCTAGCACTTTATGGGAAATTGAGTGATTTGGACATCTCTTTTCTCTGATTGGCGTTTCAACGCAGTGATTTCCCCCAAAGGGTACTTATGCTGGTTCTGTGGAGTACGTAAAGATTCTGATTTTGCTTTGATAAAAAAAAAGCGGTGCATATTCTGTACAGTGTCTTCTACATACATTTGCAAAACTTGCCCATTACAGAACTGATTAATTAAGAGCGATCACAATTTATTCACCATTATTTTTTCATTTATTTGAATTATTTGTAAATTAATATATATACTTATCATTAATATTAAAGCCACTTTGAAAAAAGTATTAGAAACAAATACAAATTGCATTTTATATATATATATATAAATATATATATATATATATATATATATATATATATATATATATATATATATATATATATATATATATATATGTGTATAGAATATATATATATAGATAGATAGATAGATAGATAGATAGATAGATATAGATATAGATAGATTATTTCTATGTATATATAAAGCATTTAATTAGTCATGATTCATTATTTCAGTAATAATATAAATAATGAATCATGACTAATTTCATGTTATTTTTTTCATTGTCATAATACTAAATAGAATTTATCATCATGAATAGTAATGCTAAATTATATACAGTATTATGACTTAATGAAATGTTATTTTAATTCATTTATTTTTGTATTTTTCGGTTTCTTTTAAGTCATAATACTGTATATAATTTAGCATTACTATTCATGATAATAAATTATATGCAGTATTATGACTTAAAAGAAACTGAAAAATCCAAAAATAAATGAATTAAAATAACAAATCATGACTAATTTCATTTTTTCAGTTCTTCTAACTCATATAATACTGTATATAATTTGGAATTATCATTAATATTAATGCTAAATTGTATAGTTTTGACTTAAAACAAAACAAAAAACATTCAAATATTGAATCATGACCAATTTCATTTATTTGTATAACTGATTTAATAATACTTAATATAATAATCCAGTATAATATTGACTTAAAAGGAACTAAACAAATCATTAGATTAATTTTAAGTTATTTTAATATGTTTATATTTATTTTGTTATTTGTATTTGACTTTAATATAATTAGTGGCATTGATGCCAAAACCTTACCGATAGAGCTGTGGTGTAATTAGTTAGGAAGTTAGGAAACACTGTGTTTGCTGGACTGATGGCTACTGGGACATTGATATGATAACGGTGGTCTACCAGCGGGTACCAAGTTGTTGTTGTGCGAGTATAAACACAGAATCACTACTGTGTATATCAGTGAGTGTGTATTATTGTTTGTCTGCCCATGTGAGTGTGTGTGTTTGTGTGCACCCTTCTGTGACTGTCTACTGTGAGAAAGTGACATTTTTGTAATCCACTTGGATCCCCAGAGGATATTGACTTCTTTTCACTCCCTGCCTAAATGCTGCTTGTTACCTTTCAAAGGAACAGTAGAAAGGAGGAATCAAGAAGAAAAGGTGCAGAACAGCTCCTTGTAGCCATGTGCCCATCACTGTTCTACAGCCAGTGGTGATAAACTATGAACAAGGCCCGCAGATCATCCTTTTGGATCCAGATACCTGCTCCGCATTTATATTTACACTGTGCGTAGACGACTTTTTTTGGTTTCATTCTGTTTGGCAAATGAGATATTGTTCCAGTTTGGGGTAGAGTGTGCGAAAAGGTCTGGCTCTTATATGCTCAGCTGTCTGAGTCTGCCGAGCAAAAGCTTTTATTAAAATTAAAATTCCCATAATGCTGATGGATGTCAATTGGTGGAGGAACAACTTCACACAGCTGATGCTAACTATAGGGCACTGCATTTTTAAGTCCTTCACTTTACGGTTTCATTTTCATTCAGGTTTTTTTCCTTTAAAAGAACACACACACTGGTGAATGAGCTCAGAGAGATGAAGCCCGTAAGGTGGAAGTGGAACTGACGCACACCCACACAAGCAGACACACTAACACTCCTGGCAGGCACTTCCAGTAACGACTGAGCTGAAAAGGAAGGCTCCTGGCAGGCAGGTATCGGGGCATCCACAGGGCAGACTCGCACATAGCTAAAGTGTGGCTGTGAATGGCTGCAAACGGCTGTTAAATGTTTATAGAGTTGCCAGTCGGCCGTGGACCGAGTTCCTCTTGCATGGCGAGTCACGACCCTTAAGATTAAGTAGTGGAAAAACTGCTTTGATTTGTGAGCTGGAGCTTATGTGAACAGTAAGTTGACCCTCAAACCGAGTGGGCTGCCCTCTTTTAGCAGTTTCTGACCTCTTCCTCCTCAAATTGTATGGGTAGATCAGGTAGAAACATGAGCACTCCACTGCCTCAGAAACTTCCTTTTTGTTTTTTTTGAGCATATACAGTTGCATGGATTCAAACTGGAAAACACTGGCATTGCATTTCGCGTTTGTGCTCATTACATATACATGCCTCACTGTCTATTATTGATGGCTTGCATATCTTTAGGGAATTTTTCTTTTGTTTAAACGCATACTTCACTAAAGACGTGTCTTATTTTCAGGCTTTTCTAGCCTGTGGCGATCATGTCAACACTCTGTAATGTAAAATGCAAAGATACAATAACTGAGATGTTCTTTGAAAGTGCATACAAGATAAACAAAGCTTGTGCTTAATTAGGATGAATTGATGAATAAAAAAATAAAAAAAATCATAGAGCAAACTTTTTAGTGATATATATTTCATTTTTTTCTAATTTAAACTTAATGCAATTTTACACCAGTTTTTTGATGCATGAACAGCATTAGATTTAAGAAAATAATTGACTAAATTGTTGTTGTTGTTAATAATAATAATAATAATAAAGTAATAAAAATGTACTACTAATAAACTAAAGTTATAAATTAATATTAATACTATAATAATAGTGTTACTATTAATAATAATATTTACTATTAATATTGTACTAAGTATAATGTTACTACTACTAATAGAAATAATACTTATGTAAAACAATGTTTTTTTTGCACTGTCTATAGACAACAGTTACAGAATTATTTCAGAGAGAGAGAGAGAGAGAGAGAGAGAGAGAGAGGACACTTTTTTTTGTAGTCTCTTCTTTTGAACTCTTGCCTGATCTGTTCAACTAGTTAAACTCTAAAAAGATTATCATGTTCCGTCCGGGATCTTCCTCTAGTTTGATGATGGTCCTTAACCCTAATGAAATTCCACACATTTTCTACATTCTGATTTGCCCCATTTCTGAACTTTTCCCAGGGTTCTGTCTCCTGGCTGCACCACCATGTGACTGCCCATCGCAGACTGTAATTCCCTTTATTTCCCTTTCAGCTGCTTTGTTCAAAAGGTAACAAACGGTGTAGATGTTAATCCGTGAAAAGTCAGTCTCTGTAAGGGCCACGAGACGCCTTGAGTCATAGAGCGTCTCAAAGGCTACCTAAACTTTTGTTCCTCCCTTCCTCCTCTCATGGGAAAGAAGTGAACAAGCACAAAGGATTACAAGCCTTATTTGAGTGGTGTAACATTCGGAAACTAAATTTTTTTAATTGAGCTTTCAGTATGCACTTTCATGGATAAATCCAATGGCTTTTTGACAAATCATGAAAACTTTTGCACACGGGTTTTGTGCGCAAACACACTCTCTCTCACACACACACACGTATCCAGGATCATACATCGACCAATAGTAATGTGGAATGTGTGTTCGCATGGCATGTCATCACGCTAAATGTTAGTCAGTTCAAAGGTGAGAGGCTGTGCTCCATATCCCAACCATGTGCAGACTGGCTAGAACACGATCCCCGGCTTCTCCTCCATCTGCCCGGCCGGTTTCATCTTACACGGGTAAATTACACTCAATCACTGTAATTGCATCCTACACAGCATGTGCCTTTGTGTCAAATTTTCGAGCAGACCCTTCTCTGCCCGCCTTGGGGAAGCAGTTGAAATGATGTCAACGTTCTGGGCTATTTTATGTCTGTTTTGATTAAGCTGAACAAAATCCAAGTGTTTTTCCTGGTTGTTTTCTACATTTAAGGGAAGGAAAAACTTAAGTGCAGCTGGTGGGTGTGCGTTTGTGTGTATAAGGGGGTTTAAGAAAGACCATGTGGAGGAGTTGGTGAATATTTATATGGTTTGCTTATGTGTTATGATAAGTGTCGGTGGTTTGCTACAGTGGTGTGGACATTTTCAAAAGCAACGTGATAAGCCCCTTTTGATCTGTTAAGGAAATGTTTAAAGTCAATCTAGTTTAAAGTTTAAAAATGTGATTTGTGAAAGAGAATAAAAAAGCAGACCAGTCTTATCACATAGATTTTGTGAGATTTATATATGTATAATTATATATAATGCAACACACACACACATATATACACAGTATATAAGGATTTGTAGTTCAATTAGATTTGGTATGCTTCTTTGAATCTTTCAGGACTCATTGTAAAGGACTGATGTTTTACATCATTCTCTCTCCTTCTCAATCCATTTTTCCTGTTATTGCTGGAGCACTGTTACGGCGCCTTATTTTTCGTTGAAAGGCAAGTGGTGTGCGATTGATGAAAAATGAGTGGAGAGAGAGAGCAAGTTCCAGAAGGAGAGCGGGAGAGACAGAGCCGAGAGTTGTTAGAGTTTAAACAATCCTTTTTTGTGACCTGGTTCCTTATTACTCTTCTGGCACCTGCAGTATTTTTCAGTGTTTTGGAAATGTAAACAGACTTAAAATGCCTCCAGATGTTGCCAGCTGTGCTCACCACCACCGCAATATACTGGGAAATGGAGCTTGGGATGTGTGTGTGCATGTATGTGTGTGGAAGTTCTGAGGGACAAAAGCATTGTGGGTTTCCAATATCTGTCTTATCATTTATTTTGTGCTTCTGTATGCTCATTGTATATATCTTGTTTGTAATTTTTTTGCCATTGTGATCAAGACAGAGCAATGCGTCATCTCTGTGTTTTTCAGGCCTGTGAATAGACACATTGTGTCTTTTTCAGTTCAGCACGACCCATTTTGGCTGAATCTACAGTTGGCGAATTAGAAGGCGCCTTTACAATACGTTTAAAATTTGAAAACACAATTAAATGTCGTTGCTGAGGAGATAGAAATATGACAGAAAGCTTCCATAAAAGACATTGACCTTGCAAACCTCCCATTACAATGGAGACACCTTACTTCAAAGAGGTGCAGGGTGTTAAGGAAATGTTAATTGGTTGACACCGAGGGGGAATGGTGCTGTAAATCGCCCAACAATTTGATCCAATCACCGGCGATGAGTGGACCCCCGTGACACCGGTCCCGGCTGTACCTGTGAGCGCTGCAAATATAATTTTAATTTTATTTAGCCTAATTATGACTACGAACAAGTTCAATCTTCATTTCCACGCAAAAAGACCCATATAACCACTTAACTAGGTGCTTATTTTGTATGTAACAGTTTTATAATAAATACAACTGTAATTCATCTGACAAGCATGAAAGGATTATTTTAATTACTGAGGCAGCTTTGGCCAAAACTGTGTCAGTATTTGGAAACAGGGTGAAGTAAAGTCAGTTTTGCACTTGGAATAATACATTTACGCATCAGAGATGTTAAGACCACTATGCATTGTCCTCTGAAAGTAATTAGAGCACTAAAAGCACTGAGATTTTACTTTACTTTCGTCCTGATGATCACATTCGTCCATTCCTAAATCAGAGTGTGTAAGAGAACCACATGCACTGCTCTCAGTAGCCGGAATGTGTTTGATCACGACAAAAAGAACAAAGCGAAGAGTTTATCACCTCTCGCTGCTTTGGAAAGACGTGTTCCTATTATAGAAAATAAATAAGGATTTGTCTCTGCTGGAGCATTGATGAGGATTTTAATTCCCAAGAGCCTTTGAACATGTCCCTGCACTAAGAAATGTTTAGTCATGCCGGTCCATTTAGCCTTTTAATCTCTGCTGAAGTTCTGGGGGTTGAGGGATGTTTCCAGCTCAACAGGTTTTTGAGATCTACTTTTAGAGGTCTCAGGGAAAAGAATTCCCCTTAATTTTTCCCCCCTCTTTTGTAGGATTTGTACACGCACGGACAATAAAAAGGCTTCACAGCTTGAAGGGTGACAGCTTCTGAGCCTGTGCCAGTTTTTAACCATCAAGGCCTTCAGATATTCCATATGGATTCTAGATGTTTGCGTTTTGCGTGCAGCATCTGGCATGCCTTTTTTTTTGTCAGATCTGTTTATTGGTTACATCAAATGTGTAAAAACCCCATTAGAGTATAAGTTTAGGCTAAATCTAAGTCCTCAGACTAAAGGCAAACGGATGTCAAGCAAGATCCTGTGCCTGAAACAAAAACATACCATGTTATCATGATATCTGGTTCTTAAAGCTTTCCTTAACCAGTTAGCACTGTGCTAATATAATAGGCTAAGCTGTTAGCATGCCAACCGAAGAAAATGCAAAGAAAAGGGAAATGTTTGATTTTTGACAATTTTAGTCATTTAAAAGACATTACTATATTTTCGTGTTTAAGAATGAATGTTTTGGGGTTTTTTTATGAATAAATATGTAAAAAATATATATATATTTGTTCTATTATTTCTTATTAAACGTCATCTCAACCTTTGGCTTTGCTGAGGGATGGGATCTTTGCATGATACCATCCAATAATGTTTTGTAAAAGTGGGTTAACAGGCTAATCTTGAGCCTAAATGTCACAAAAAAGCAAATCAGCAGTTCACTTTGCAGATATGCCTAGCAACCGGCGTGAGAAATTTTTGCAAAGTTTTTGCTCACAGCTTTGGCCATGTCTTGTTTGCAGTCTTGGAATATAGGAACTCCGATTTTGTCCCACATGCCAGACACAATTCACAGCGAAACGACTGATTCCGAAACTACCCAATAACGTGGCTGCGGCAGTGGGTGTAAAACCAGACGTCTACAAAAACTTTAAATCGTACATCATCCCACTTCATCACAAGGCCCTGATGCAATGAGTTGTCTTTTCGTCTTTGAGGTGAAGTGTCAAATTCAAGAGATGCGAGGTAATGACAAAAAAAAAAAAGAAGCTTTTAAACATGTAGTCTTAAACTTGGGGAGAGAAAAAAAATGCATGCTGGAATTTGGGTGATTGAAGAGCGAGAGAAAGAGAGAGAAACAGAGGTGCCTGGGACAAAAGCGGTATTGTATCATTTAAATGACTTCTGAACTGAAAGCTTTAAAACTTCTCCAGAGGGCTAGGTCCATAAAACAGAGAAACAGGGGTTGGCAGGCCCGCACCTAGACGCTTCCAGGAAAAGGAGATGTAAAAATCAATTTGCCGTGAAAAAGGTAAACAATCGGAAATGACAAATATGCAGGTTTTTTCCATTCCTTTATTTTCGAAGGTATTAAAAAAGCAGAGGAGAAAGAAGTTAGAGTCAGAAGTCTCCGGTGAAAGATAGCAGATGGCGTTTGCCTCCTCACCCCCCTGGACCCCCACCCTTTTCCCGTCCCGGGCTGTCTTGATAATTCCAAGCTGTGAATTTTTTTTTTTTTTTTTTTTTTTTTTTTTTTAAAGTTGTTTTTGAACCATGAAATCGTTTAAAGCTACGCAGACGGATCTTGAAAGTTCTACCAGTAGCGAGAGTAGTATTTCTTTAATTTTATTCAGCAGTAGAGATATGATACATGGCGAATAACTGTGATATGCAGGAATGTCAGCAACAGGTGGGTGCCATTGTGGAGGAAACGATTGCAATAACTCAAAGAAGCACCACAGATTGTGTTCGAATAAAACAGTCAAGGCCCCAGATGCTCTGGAAAGTGTTTTGTTGAAACAAGGAAGAGAAATCAATGTGCTTTAATTGTCTTTTAAAAGCATTGTCTTTTCCTTTCTTTCTTTCTCTTTCAGACCCCCAGCACCCCACCCCCACCCCCAGCTCCGCTTGTACCTTTTAGCCCGAGTGTCTAGTTTGATGTTGGCTTTGTGCTGGCGCTCACCTCCTCCTGACTAAGGGCGTTAGCTCTGCCTGGCTGCCCCTGGGCTCGGGCTTGGGGGCTCTGAACCAGACTAGCAGCCTTTCTGAATCAGTCATGCGAGTTCTCCAATTAAAGCCAAAGGAATGAATATGCCTCTTACACGTCCAGTCTATCCGCCGCTATCATTACAGAACCGCTTCTCTAAAGATGGCCTTTCAAGTGCGCTTGGTGTCAGAAGTAAGGAGATTGGAATGAGCCCTTTTAGTATGCACTTCATTAGAGTGATATTGCCCGAGGTTCGATTGGAGATGGAAGCTTTTTTCCATTTAAAAAAAAAAAAAAGGCCTCGAACTTCCTCTACCCAACGTTTTGGGCCTGTGTTTTGAGACACAGATGAAATGAGGTGTAAATGCAGATGTTTTCGCAGTCCAACGCCAGCTTAACAGACTCGACTGATAATATGGACATTGTGAATTCCTTTGTTGCGAGACGTTTAGTTTTTTTCTGTGTATGTCATGATTTTTGTCTTAAGAAACATAATCCTCTTTTCATTTTTCCCCTCCGCCTCCCTTGTTGAAAAGAAATAGAACTCTTTAAAAACTCCCTCGGGAAACAAAAAAAGGGGGGGGGGGGGGGGGAGATTGGGAAAAAAAATAACAAATACATTTTCCAGGTCCTAATTAGCCTGTTTTTCTCCCTCTAGATATTCTTTATTTCTTCTCCTTCACTCTGCCTTTCTCTCCTTCCCATTCCCTCAGCATTTACTCTCCCCGCGTAATTGAACTTGTCCACGTATCCTTCTCTGGAGAAGGACAAAGAGGCTAGTCTTACAGTATGAGTACAGAACGGGGAGAGAGATATAACGAGATAATGCCGTAAAATCCATTTTTCTTTCCCTTAAATCTCGCCATAGTGGCCTGTCAGCACCTGTAAGCGGAGACTTGTAAAACGAAGAGGACGAAACTTGATCATCAGGGCGATTACGGTAGCGTACCGTTTGCATGCTGTTCATTAGAGTTGCTCTCACTCTCCGCTCGCCGCCCAAGCTGTTAATATCTGCTTGACTTTTAAATGCCACAACAAGCTGACTCATGATTATGATGGCCAGACTCACTCTGGCCCGTGTTTTATTTTTCTTATAGCGAGGCTGATAAACAGTTAGCGCAACTAGGCATTGTGCACACACATCGCAGCATGCAAACCATTAATTCATAATGAGATAATCATGTGGAGGGAAACATTCGGTAGCATAATATTTAGACAGACACAACACAAACTACACAAAGCGAGGCAGCCCAGACTCTATCTCCCCTTCTCCCCTGTGGTTTCTTTTTTTTTTTTTTTTTTTTACAATTATTTTTATATACATAATCTTTGTGAGTAAGCCAAAACTAGCACAGATGGGTAAGTTTAGGACGTATTGCTCGTTTATTTGGTTTGTCCATTTGGTTGGTTTAGTGGTAAATTAAGTAGTGAGCGACCCAACGCTATACCAAAATTGTTTATTGTGCAAAAAAAGAAATATGGCCATAAAATAATAAAACCTGTCAAATTTGACATCTGTATAATTTGAGTAGCTTCTATTAAATGTTTAGTTATAAAAAGTTAAGAAACCCTTTTTATTTACTTATCCATACTCGCCAATTGAGAACCATTGCACTATACATAATACTCAAAACTCCAGTCTCTTATGCATCAGAAACATTATGGCACTTGGTCAAATTTCTCTTATCGAATAGAACTGGCCAGTTTTTCACTCAAGTCTTTCTCCAATTTGTTTTCTCTTCAAATGAACCAAGGCTAAAATGGTTCTCTCCCCCCTCCCTCTCTCCCTCTCTCCCAACTTCTGGCTGGAGGGCTGTATTAAAATTGGCACTTTGAATACCCACAGTTCTCTTTGTGCCATATTACAGTGATTGGCACGGTAACACACTCATGTTTTGGGTCTGGGAAGACTAGCAGTATGCACTTTCACATTGTGTCGAGATGATTTATTTATTTATTTGTGATGGGCATTTGGTTATTATAATTTAGGTTATTGAAATTACATATTTGACTCTTACACTGTAAGATGTGAAAATGTGTTCTACCTGATCTGACACTTGAAAAATGATTTTAATGCTCTAACCTAATGTAGTCAGTTTGATTGAGCCATATTAAATAATCTTTTTCATTTAGCAGTTACCACATGTTAGCACATTTTAGGTTAACTGACAATTTAGTGTATGGCATAGTGTTTATATTGTAGTCAGCAATGAATTTATTAAAGCTAATGAAATAATTATAGAGTTGTATTTTTCAAATGTTATAAGAATCATCCATCCATCAATTTTACAAATATATGTGCTGAATTTAAGAGTATAAAGTCTCATGATGGTTTTGTTCCAAACACAGCTTAGTGAACTTTAAACTAGGCTAGGAACAACTTTAAACAACCTAGACAGAACTTTAAAACATGCATTCAAATACTTTAACCTTGAAATCTCCCCTCGCAAATGTGGCAGTACTCTTTTTTTCATCTTTTAAATGTTTGAGTGTTTGATAGTTTGAGGTCTATAGCAGAAACCACTTGGGAATTAATGTCATTCATATGCCCTGCGGAAATTACTTTTGAAATGCATATAATCTAAAACATGCAAATGAGGCTGACTTTATGCACCCTGTTTAATATGAATTATCATTTTCTGAATACCTATTATTACTGCGTACATTTCTCCAATTATATTGTTCTTTTTTTGTCACTTCTGCGCTCTCGCACACACACGCATGCTCACCCTCAAAAGTGTGACACGCTAGAGAGAGAGAGAGAGAGAAAGCGACTGCCCTGGTGTAGCGTGTATATTTCTTCTGGAATTTTCTTCCAGTATTTTAATGACGTGTAATAAGGCTGATAATGACACAAAGGCAGCTACTCTTGTTCCGTAGAGAGGAACGGAAAATGAACAAGGTGAAAAGGCGACGTGTCACGTACTGATTTTAAAATCATCCTCGCTGAAATTGAATCGGGACACGAGCTGCTGTTTTCATAGCGGAAAAAACACTTCACGCTGGATATAAAGACAAGTTAGTGAGAGCAAGCATAATTCATGAATATTGAATAAATGCAGTGAAAAATTTATGTAATATTAAAGCGAACTCTGCATGTTTAGTTTCTTCCCTGATTCTACACGGGTTCTGACACCTCATAACAATGACTACAGTTAAGCAATTAATGTTCTTGTCTATGAAACGGGTGTACAGTATGTGCACTCTTTTTTTTTTTCTTTTTTTTTTTGGTTGGGGGGCTGAGACATTAATTGAAGGCATCCATTTTCAAACGAATTACCTCTCTAATTTATTTATATTACATTATGAATTATTCTATTGATATTATTATGATCAAATTAGTAATGCTTTTCTACTGTTCGTTCTAGTGATATCAATTTGCATTCAAGTCACTTTAACAAAGATTTTCCTTTCTGTGCTAAATAATAAAACAGACGTTTTTTAATGCAATCAGCACTGCTGAAGATGGAATTAATATTTTAGCTTTTACTCTTGGTGAGAACTTTATTAGGCAGTGCAACTACTGGAGAATAAAACATGGAAATGTCTGGCCATTGAACGCTCTCGGTTACTAGATATAAACAGTGGTGGTTTTTCCCCAGAAATCAAGGGACCAAAAAAAAAAGTGTGTATGTGTTTGAATGTCTTTAGTCATGGAGCCATTTTCAAGATGGTGTGGAGTTATTGCTTATGAGATGCCTTGGACCAAGTTCAGAAGTACTAAAATTCAATTAATTTGAAAAAAGGACATGCTATCATTTTTCCACATGCCTCTTTCTAAAGTGTTGTTTTTTTATTATGAAGTTATAAAATTTTATTTGATTATACCCACTCTGATCCAATCAATTAATTAACTCAGAAATCCAGAGTGCCAGTCATGAAAGCAGATGTATAAAATTATATCATGTCCACTTTGAACTTATTAAAACATCACTTTGCCCCACCGCCTCGTTTAAAGTCTTAAGTTAGTCGTATTTCAGGCCGATCATTTTCATTTTTTTTTTTTTTTTTTTTTTTTTGGTGTGTGTGGAAAAAGTCATGTTTTTTAATGTTTTTTAATATTGTGAGAATAGTTAAATGACCAACAGACAGTTTTTTTTTTTCTAAAACTATTAAATTGTATTGTTAAACAATTACATTTTTTAATTATTTATTTTATAATTAATATTTTTTTAATAATTAGTGATTTGATATTCTGATTGGTTGCCATTTATGTTTTTGTTTATTGAAATTTTATTCCACTTTTCTTCTCCTGTCTGTTCCATGCTGTCAGTGGTGTGGCATCCTTACTTTGTTGAGTTGGCATGGAGCAAAAACATGAACTGGTTTCACTCCAGATTTTCCTGTTCCCACTGTCTTTTTTTCTTAATCTAGTTCAGCTAACTCTCAAACTCTGCCACCATCTTCCCTCTCTCACTGTAATCTCAGATGCTGTTCATTTAAACTATCTTGCAAATGAAGGTCATGTTCATAAAGCAGATTTTGCATCCGGGTGCATTTAGGCAGTTGTTGGATTGCTTGTTCGTCAAAGCCTCTGTTCCACCATGTTAAATACAATTGTGGATATTAGTGCCTCAGGCGTTTTTGAGATGGCCCTTGCCCCATCACTAGCCTCTTAAACCATTGTAGGAAATGAGAAATGGCTTTATTAATTTTGATGATCACAGGAAAATAACCACATATTAACATGACCCACAGGCCCCTGCCCACCTCTCCCTATAAAGAGCCACACACACAATACATGATCCTTACAGATATCTGTTTGTCATTCTATCGTTCTGTCTGTCTGTCGTTCATTCCATCTATCTGAAGTACTCTTTCATCAACACTAAAGAATCAAGAATGATGTTGGTAAAAAAAAAAAAAAAAACTGGATAAAATACACATTTTAAATGAATAAATCCAACATTTGATGGAAAACAAACACTTTTATTAAAAAAAATTCTCAAAAATGGCTCATATTAGCCATTTCCACTCCCTAATATAGTTTTCCCCCCACACGTTTTGCTTTTGAATTTATATTTAGACATTATAAAACCGCCGCTATGTTTAAAAAAAAAAAAGTACTTTATTGTACTGGAGTATGAAGTAGAAAAAAGTCACAAAGTGTCATGAAAAACAATAACTTTAATTCAAATTGAGAATGAATTACACGGAAGAGTGCTCCCTTTATAATCACTGAAGCTGTCAGGCAGTTCAGCGTAAGTTCACTGATTTTGGCACACTCCCATTTGTTTGTTGTTAGGGTTAGGTTTGTGAGCATGTAGGACTTAAACTAGCACTTAACAGAAACTCCTTCAGTGTTTTGAGGCATTTTAAACACCTCTGATTGGCCATTACTTTCAACAGACATGCCTGTGATTGGCTACAATATGCTCAACGCTGAAAAATCACATTGTAAATGGATACATTTGCAGTGACCAATGCGCCAGGCTGGGGTGATGCTGGGGCGATTAACATCATTCCTAGCATGCCTATTTTGCGTACCCCTGCATACTCGTACCCCTGGTTGGGAATCACTGGTTTAAGTGGATGAAAATGTGTGTGTTCAATGGCTGACAAATGGGCCGTTTGTGAAAGCCCAGCACCTATTCCAAATATTTGCCATGATCTGATGGTGAGGAGGCCTCGTATAGAAATCTCCAGTCTCTTAAACATCAAGGGCAGGATGGAAAATCACTTACTTTTGGCCAAAAAGAAAAAGGCAGAGGGTAGTAGTAGTGTCAGGGGGAGTAAATGTTTGCCCCGTCACACAGACACACAGAAGCGATCTCATCGGTCGGGAATGCTGGTGGTGTTTACCGAATGCAACGAAACCCACCTGATTAAAGCTAATCTTTATGGGCTCGACAAACAGGACTTTGCCTCCTTCTACATCAGGTGCGCGTCACAGCAGGAACACATCAGATCGCCATATGGTACATTAGATATTTTATGAATCTAATTGCCTCCCCCCCATGCTTTTTTTTTTTTTGTCTGATTGTCTCCTCTGTTTTATTTGGCCTCGTTTTCTTTCCCCCGTGAGAATCTTTCTTACTTTACTTTCATATCGGCATGTCCTTGATAATTGAATTGTCCTTTAAGTGCCTCTGATTTTTGAGACAGTCAGCGGGTAAGCAATTCTTTAATTGTCATCTGCCATAGTTTAGATTGAAGAGAAAAAGGAAAACCTCAGCTAAAAAAAAAAAACTGCGTTTGAAATTAGGACACCAACTCTGAAGCCCGTTGAAAATTATCACAAGATCAAAGTTGTGACATTAGCCTCATGAACGCAGATCATTCCGTTCATTTCATTTTCTTTTTCCACGCTCCCATTTATTTCTGTGCCCCTTGTCTCAGCCTGTGCCGTAGGGAAATGAATTGGTTATTTTTGGACATTGGTGGTCCTAAGCTTTTGTAATAAGAGCTAAGGGTTTCGGTTGTGACAGTAAAAGCAGTCTAGTCCCCAATAAACCAGCAACCGTTCCAAATGTTTACCTTCACTGCTATTTAAATCAGCATGGCTGGATTGCACATGCACACAAATGTTTCTTTTAGATGTTAATTTTTCTTTGAGGCCAAGAAATGAGCAGATAAAGTCTATCTATCGCACCTGTACAGGCTGGAACTGTTCCATGCGATCACAAGAGGAGGCTGTTGAGTTCAACTGGATCTGTAGCTCATATGCTGTACAAAAGCACCATCTTTCCTCAAGATCTGAGAATGAGGGCAAAACACAAAAAAGTGCATCATCTTTACAGGGCAATTATGAGTTTACAGAGACTTTGTATGTATTTGATTACCTGGTATTTAGAAGATATCTTTTATCCTAGAAGATGTGCAGTACACTAATTGCAGGGATCTGCTTGGAGCAATTGAGGCAGCTGGGGTGTGTGTATTTTGCCTAAGTGTGTCCTTTACCTGGGATTGATCCAGGTAACCATGTTTAATCAGTCTGGTCAATCAGGAGGTAACACTGATTCCTTTAAAGTCAACATGAAAAAAGTTAAAACCATGTTTACTTTATTAATACTGTATATGTTCCTGGTTTTATTGTACATAATTCCTTAGTACATGTTATTGCAAAGAAAACATTTGGCTTTACAACTTTACTTTCCGGCTGTTAGAGTTACCTTATCTTATTTTTAACTTATTTTCTAATCATTACTATTTAGGTGTTTTTTTTTTTTTTTAAATCTATTGCCAGTCAGTTATTTTAGTGCTTCACCTCAAAATGATTTTAGTTGGTTGCAAGCATTTCTAATTTATACAAATTTTTTTTTTCATCTAATATATTTTTTTGTTTAGCTATACTGTATTGCAGTTAACATGTTTTTAATCATTTTAGTTTTAATTGTAGTCATCAATAATAATCCTAGTTACTAATTTGTATGAAAATGCAACTTTGTAAAATACAGTTTCTCATGAGATTTGGGTTGTTTTCATCCCATTTTGGTATAAATTGCCCTCTTTTCAAGATTCATAAATATAAAAAAAAAATAAAAAAAGAATAAATGTAAGTAAAAAAAAAAAAAAAGTTTCAACCATTGTTTTCTCATTAAATATCCTGTTTCACTCCACAATGTCACATTACGTCAGTAAAATGGTTTGCGGACGCCATTTCATGTTGAATTTAAAGGCCTGGGGTGAGTGAGTGTGTAAGTGGGTGGCAACGTGAAGGGATTCTGTCATAATGCCAAGTGGAGCAGTGTGCCACTTCCACGGAGAGAAACCGCGCTGGAGTGGAGTGGAGAACAGCTTCGCTCATAAAAAGGGAATGCATAAGTGCTCGGCTAAGCAGTCTTCAAACGAGGGTCTCTTCTTTACTGTCAGGATATTCCAGTGCGCCGTACCCCTCGGGAGGAGCGGGTAGTTGATCCCTTTGAAGTGGCCGGTGCTGGGCCAAGGTTAAAACTGCTAAGAGACACAGCAATTCAGACTTTCCTTTATTATTCTATCAAGAACACTTATTTGTTTCTGAACCTTTCTTGTGTGGGACTTACTGTAGGTACCCTGCTCATTACATCTCTCTCACTCTCACGCTCTCTCTCAGCCCTGGGTCTTCCTGCTATCTGTCTTCACGGCAGACAGTGACAGACTTCCCCTGGGCCCGGCCTTTTAGTTGATGTAGTCATACCTGCCCCCCTCCCTCTCACCACCACCACCACCACCAACCATACGTCTAGGGAAGACAAATCTAGAGGAAGAGCCGCAAGCTGTGTGTTCTAACCACTGGGACACACACACACACACACCTGCCCTCTGCCCCATGGGCTAGCAGTTGGAGTTGCTAACACAAATACACCCTATCCTTCCGTAGACCGCGTTCCTGAATGTTTGTGTCCCGAGAGCAGTTCTTCCTGATGAGGCAAATAAATAAACACAATGAACGCGTGTTTGCTTCAGAAACAGCTTTTTTTTTTTTTTTTCAGACTTGAATTAAGAGTTTTAACCCATATTTTTATACAGTCTGAATGTACCTTTTCCTTGTAAAAGTATCTTAGTTTCAAAACCTAGTGAGCTACCCTGCTCCCATCTGCTTACATTGGCTGCTATGCAACTGCTGATTTGAAAAACTCTTAGCATTTTGCTAAGCTACCAGTGAGATACTTTTATACCTCGTGTAAAAATATATTTTTTTAATTACACTTACACTTTTTAATAAACACTTCTCAGTATTGAATGAAATATACATTTTAGTAGTTTTTATAATAAATGTTATTTAACTTTTTTTTTTTTCCACCTGAGCCTGACTTTTAATGCATAGGAACTTGCATAGGGTTTTTTTTTTTTTTTTTTTTTAGTTTTTTTAGTTTTTTGCTTGTTTTAGTGTTTAAAATAATTTTTATATGCACTTCTCTGAATTGAACAAAAAATAATAAAGTTTTCACTTCATCTGCATTTTTTTTCACCAGATTTTTCCCCACTGAGCTTCATATTTCATGAGCAACTTTCTTGGATTCAATGTATTTTTTTATTTTATTTTATTATACATTTCAATTTTATTTGATGTATTTTATTTTTTTAATTTTTTTTACATTTTTAAAATGTATTTATTTATTAGTTTGTGCATTCTCTGTAATGCGACTATGCTCTACTGTTTGAGCTGCATTAGCTGGTCGTAATGGGCCAAAATGAGGTATCTAAGTAAACTGTGTGATTAAAAACAAGCCTTGTGTTGAACCTATGGTGTCTTAAAATGTTCCTTTTATAGGCAGCTCACTAGTTTTTGGAACAGAGCAAGTTGTTACGTGTGCTCAGGTGGACTTTGTGTTGCTCAATCATATTTGGTGACAAACAGAGGCGGCGCTCTCCTGACGAAGCGTTCGCTTCTCTGCGGGACTGTTGTTTCAGTAGCCTGAGGGAGAAGACATGAGATGTGCTGGCACAACTGTGGCTGTCTCCACTAATCATGTTGGCTGCTTCTTTGTTTTATTAATAAGAGCATTCCTGCAAGCTGATGCAAGGCTCTAGAAACAGCCTTTGTGGGATTTATATAAATAGACCTGTATAAGGCTTAACATGATAAAGAGTTATTAATCTGGTTACCTGCTGAAAAACTACTGAGACTGGTGTCTGTGTGTGCTGGCGTGTGCGTAACGTGCAGAAAGAGCTCTTCCACAGGTGCAAAGGAAGACAAATAAAGCTAACAGCCCTGCTGAAAAATGCGAAACGGTTCCGCATGTGCCTTGAAGAGTTCCTATATAAAGAAGAGGACAGGAAAGATGGAGTAAATGAATGAGTCGGTGATAAAAAAAAAGTGGGAAAGGACTGGCAGAATAAAGCGGTATTCCATTTTTATAAATATTGTCAAAGTTGTCATCTTGTATTACGTCCGTTTTATTTTCTTTTTAGATCTGGGTAATGCTCTTTGTAGTTAAATGGAGCTCTGGTGTGTGCCGGAGAGCTGAAGTTGCAAATTTAAACCAGTCTGTCGGCATTGCCAAGAGAGTTACGGCTTGAATCCTTGCATTATTTCAACTATTGCTTCTTAAACAGTCCTTTTCACTGCAAAGGAAAATCTTTAGCCCGGTTTAATGTTTGCCATATTTTCTTTCACTGAGAACTAAACAAGAGGGAAAAAAGCAAAACGTGTAAAATGAAATTTCAGGTATCACAGTCAATTATCCGTTATAGAGCTTTCAATGTTTTAGAGGCCAGTAATAAGCTTTTATGTGAAGGATTTGAAATATACTCATTTTCATCTGAAATAATAAAGACTGATTCCATTAGCTGGCGCTGTACGGACCATCTCAACATGGTGCTGGCCGTTTACCATCTTCATTCTGGTGAAATGATCCAGGCTGGAAGTACTGAATTCAGAAGGCATTAGTGGGGCTTGTGTTTTGGAGTCGGACCGGAACGATGAGCCCAATCCGCAGTCTGGGGGCTGCAGATGTGCTGATCTGGGATCAGCCGGCTGGATCTGACAGCCTCAATCCTCTTCAAAGCTCTCGGCACGCCAACCGGGCCATGAAAGACTGTAAAAGCAGGTATTCAGGTTCAGAGGTACATTGAGATCCACTTCAGTGAATCTGTGCTTCATGCACTGAGCCTTGTCATCATTTGGATGTTTACAGATTGACTTAAAAAATATGTATTACTATGTTTACTACTTTTTTTTTTAGCTTAAAAAAACCCATTAAAGTTTTATTCAATATACACATTTTTAATTTATGATTTAAAATTAATTTCGCTTTTTTATATTGAGATTGTAAAATGTCTTGAAACGTAATGGTATTTCATGAATTCATAATTATTGATATTTGTTCATTTGAAAAATATATTTAAACTTTTTGGGAAATTATGATTAAGATCTACAAAAATACATCACAATTTTATTCAATACACATGTTTTTAATTTATGAATGAAAATTTAGACCTTTAGTAAAATATCATGTGGTGTGAGTCCCCAAAACGTAATAAATATATCTAAAAATATATTGTGTTTTTGATTTAATGATTAAGATCTGTATGTATTCAAGGTGTAAGGAAATATTTTTCTTTTTACACAAGTCATTAAATTGAAACAAATGCAAAGAGTACCTTTTTTTTAAAGAACTCTAGTTTTAAACTAGATTTTTCCCTTTCTTTTTCATGGACACTCGGTAACACTTTACAATAAGGTTTCATTTGTTAACATTAGTTACTGTATTAACTAATATGAACTAACTATGAGCAATACATTTGTTACTGTGTTTGTTAATATTTGTTAACGTTAGTTAATAAAATGTTAATAAAGACAACTTTTGATTTTAATTTTGTAAAGTGTTACACTCTTATATGTCATTGGCTCATCTGCTTTTGTTGCATGGAAAGTATAAACGGCTGTCAAGTTCATTTAGGCAGGAACACCTGATGCTTTGTCTATGTTAATACCGTTGACGTCTTTAGCAAACTGTGTTCCCTAAACAATAAAAAAAGCGAGCTGGGAAAAGACAATCTACCTTTCACCTCTGACCCTGTCGGAGTACTGGAAGCTTTTAGTCCCCGCTGGGCTTGCTATTTTTTGAGAGGGTGTGAAGTGACGGCCCACCTGTATGAGATTTACCCAGGAGACCTCCGCCCCTTGGCCTACCTGGCTCAGACGGCGTCTTTTCAACCCTGCTCTCTCGGAATCCTCTGTTCCCGTGCCAGCCGCCGACTCCGACCCTGAGCACAGGAACGGAACTGCAGCTGCCTCGGGAGTAGACGGAGAAGAGAGAGGGAGAAAGGAGAATCTTTGCTTCAGGGAGGATGGGATTTTGGTCACGAATGAGGCAAACTGGTTTGTTTCGCCATCTCTTCGTTTCCTGGCCTTGTTTGTTTTTGCATTACTTCCTTTTTAATATGGATGAGGGGAAAAAAATCAGCAGCTTTCACTTTTTACTGCTAATGTGCACTTCTGGAGCCGAATCGGAATTCAGGGACGTGTTTATCCCCGCGTTGCTCTCTTACCTTAGCAACTCTCAGCATCAGCAATATAAACAGCTCTTAACAGGCAGTCACAGAAGTTCCCATGATCCCTTGTTGCAGTCTCAGTACTTGCAGAAACAGGATAGAGAATGAATCACCACCCCCTCCACCCTTTCTTGTAAGTGCCAAAGAAAATCTGCTGATATTAGAACATAAAAAAGAGAAAACCTCAGTGCATAGCCGGTGCATTGCGTTACCATGCCGCGAAGACGCTGGTCCTGGGATTTTAGTTTTATCTGTTGCGAGCTGTTTTTTTTTTTTTTGGTCTGTTTTTGTCCCTGAAGCAAAGGCAAGTTTGGTCCCATTTCTCTTCCGTCCCAATTAAAAGGCAAACGTTCCTTTTTTGTGCATTGCCCTCCCCCAAATGCACATTTTATCTCTTCGATCTGAAGAACGCCCACCCTTTCTGTATCCCTCACTCCCCCGTAGAAGAAAAATGCATTTTCCTCTGTTCTCACAGGTCAAAGTTCAGCCAGAGGGGCTTCGGGGGCTAAACATGATGCGGCAAGCCTCAACATTGGCGGCTCAGATGAGCCTGCCAAAAACAATTACAAGACGCTGCAAACTTCTGTCTCACAGCCGTAATCAAAGGTTCCCTGTGCAGATTTATTGGGCTGCTTTATTTACGACCTTCCATTATAGCGGCAATATACACCCATTACGGGATATGACAAGGCTTCATGCTTGCTTACACCTCGGGCTGGTTAATATGGCAGTGATGCACTCGCTCAGCAGCTGCTCGTTCCTTCAAGCTCTCCGATGCAACAAGTCTTGCATCTCTCAAACAATGGGTTTCTTGCATGAAATTATGAAATAGGGGTTAGTCATGATGAACAGTTGACGACGTGGGTTTTGAAAGCTGTCGTTGGGGTTTTGGTATTGTCCCCTACATGTCACATCCGAGTGATATAGATGGTCTGGGTTGATGTAAATTAACCACACGTGGTTCCTCTTGGCTCCATAGGCAATAAAACTACCCACATCTTTGGTTTGCGTCCCCCATGATACAAGACATGCCTGCATCCTCTTCAGTCATGCGAGTTTCGCGTGACTGCCTCAGTTGACAGCTTTGAATGAAGTATACAACTCCTCAACCAGGTGCATTTAAGTGATTCCAACTGTGAACTTGTTGGACCCATAAAAGCACCCTCGAGTTTCCAAAACGTCCCAATGTACAGTAGATCTGGGTGTGGAAGCTGGTAAAGAGTCTTCTATATCTAGTGGTCTTCAGCTGTTGTTGTGGCGAGCTTTACTGTACAGCACGTACTGCATGTGTAGATAGTACCATTCCCACAGCAATCACAATGCTCCATGTTGATGATTTTTATGTTTTTATCTTATTGCTTTTCTAAGCAGGTCAAATGGCCAAGGTTAAATTAAGCAAGCAAATTTAGTAAAAACAAGTTAAATGTACTCTGTGTGTTCCATGTTTCATATGGTTTTGGAATATATTCAGTAGTCAACATTTGAAGTGGATCAAAACCTTTCATCAAAGTTATACATGAATTTTGAACAATACCCGTTCTTGTCTTTGGGCAACTTTGATGAACTTTTTTGATCCACTTCAAATGTTGACTACTGTATATATTCCATATGACCATAATTCCATATTCCATAAAACCATATGAAACGTGGAACACACAGTACATTTAACTTGTTTTTACTAAATTTGTTTGCTTTATTTAACCTTGACTATTTGACCTGCTTACAAAAGCAATAAGATAAAAACATAAAAATCAACATGGAGCAATCATTCACTCACTTGAAGCCTTATTTCTTCTTTCACTCACTTTACCTCTTAAATATACTAAATGCATTCCTCTTCTGTTGGAAGTTGCTTGTGTTTTTGTACTGCTGATAATAAGATGCACGAAAGATTGGTGTTTCTTTGAGAGCAGATGTTTTCTAATTGAAAGGGCCTCTTTGTCACTGTTGTGGATGCATCAACACTCTCTGTCAAAGACAAATGTCCTTCAATCAGACCTGGTGCACTGTGTTGTAACCTTTGGGAAAAGGGAAAAGCATGTCACTCTTTCATGGCACAATGCCATTTTAGTTTGACACAAGTATCTCTTCAGGCAGACCTTCGTTGCGCCTTCCTCCGCGTTTGTGTCCTTGGCTGCCATTGGCTGTTCAGAGGCTCAGGTGGTTCTTTAGGTATATCCGAATAGATGTATGGTGCACTTGTTTATTATGTTCTTATCAAGGTTAGCAGCTGTGGCACTGTATTTCTTCTGCAGATAAACACTTTCTGATGTGGTTGATTTGTGAATCTGTGCTATTGATTAGTGTGTATATTTGCTTTTGTGATAAAACACTGCCTACATAGATCTTAGCATGCTTCCTAGGACTTCTAACAATGCTTGATGGTCACTCAATATGTTTTTCTTTTCTTTCTTTTTTTTTTTCTGCAAGGTGCCACGTGATGATGGTAGAATCAGCAACTGAGACCATTCGAACTACACCCTCCAGTCAAAATGGAGTCAGCAGCCTAAGCAGCCAATCAGATGGCGGAGGAAGAGAAGGCGGGTCCAACTGTGACACCAATGGGGAGATCAGCCCTGTGGATTTACTGCACCTTCAACAGCAGCAGGTGTGTGTGTGTGTGTGTGTGTGTTCGTGTGCAAAAGACCCTAAGTTTTCTACCCTGACTTTCAGGAAGCGTGTTGAGCTGTTAGTTGTTTCTTGTGCAATTCCCATGTCTTGCGCAACATACAAACAAGCAGATATATGAAGCAAATTGCATTACATTGTTTTTAAAACCTCAAAGAGTTGATTGTGTGGTGTATAGTATTATAGCTTATCACTTTTTAGTCATTTGATGGGAACTATAAAAATGTAATAAGATAATTCACCTCAGTACGGAAATGCTGTCAATTACTCATTCTCATCGTGAAACCTGTATAGTTCTTCTGTGGAACACAAAAGGTGATTTAAAAAAAAAACAAAAAAACAATTTATTTATTGCAAACATCACAAGTTATTATTTTAACAAATGTAATTTTAGAAGGTTGCACCATATGATATTTTACATACGGAACTTGCCTTGCCAAACTATTCAGTATTTCAATATTTCATTTTCTATTCAGGAATCTCATCCTGTTAATGTAGTTTTTTTCTTCATTATGATTAAAATACATTTATTAATAATTATATTAATTCAGACATTAAAAACATCATAGAATGTGTATATTCAAGGCATTTTATATAGGAATTTCATGCTTAATGTATTTTTTGTTAAATAAAGCACACACAAAAAAAATACTACATAATTTTTTCTAGCTATCAGATTCACTTTTCAGTTAATCAAGTTCACAAAATAATTTGTTCGTGGATCATGTTGTTCCAAATCCCGAATCAATGATCCATTTGTTGCAGCCCATGTCTCACACAAAGCTATTGTATGACTTCTGAAGATTTGAAATATTTACCTTATTTTTGCAATGTGGATTTCCAATTCAAAAGCTGCTATAGGTAAATGACTAGAATGATAACAAATTGCAGTACATGGTCAAACCATTAGCACTAAAAACGAGCGTGATTACGATAATAGAAATAATATAACAAATACCAGTTTGCAATATCAAGCAGCATAACAGACTGTTTTTCCACAGCCGCTCTTAGATTAATTGGGGCACTTTATGATGATTTTATTGTTTTTGTGTCCTGTTATACTTGGAAGTTCCATTGCATGCAAAAGAGCGACCAACACAGTCTTTAAAATTTCTCCTTTTGTGTTTATAGTAAGAAAGTAAATTGCACAGGTTTAGAGAGACATGAGAATGAGTCAGTGATTCATTTTTGGGTGAACTAATCTTTTAACCAAATCTGGTCCTCAGGTTTCATATTTCCATGCAGTCATCCAGAACTGCACTTGGCGATTTCATTCGTTCCTGTAGATGATGCCGACTTGACTGAATTCCTCACACTTGAGGTCCAGTCTTAGCAGTAGTGTCAGCCTAGCCTGAGTCACAATAAACTGTTTTATGCAGTGACACGTCAGCGTGTAGAGGCTTGTGCTGTTTTTGCTCTTTGGCCTATGCGTCAGTGTCTTCCATATCCAGTTTGTCAGTTGGAATTTCCTCACTTCCCGGACTCTCTTGGCTGAAACTCTCTTTTTCTGTTCACACTCTTCCCTAAATGCATTACAGACACAGAGGGTAACAGGACCCCTCAACCTTGTTATCAATGACACAGGCTGCACTGCAGGCCTGTTAACAGATCCTAGTATGTCTTAATGTAATATTGATGAACTGTTACTAAAAGAAAGTGGGATCTGTTAAACCATATTATTTAAATCTCTGGATTGATTTGGTGTGTAAATGCAAAGACTGACACTAATATCCTCTCTTTTTGGTCTTTATTAACCCTCTGATCTTGGTGTCCACTATAAATGGAGAGATCTTTTTTAAAAGCCATTTTTAAATTCAAGCCATTTAAGTGTGGTGTTACATTCAAATCACAATGAGTGATCAACTTTGACCTTTACCCATAATTCTGTATGGCCATCCTCTTTATAAAGTGTTTTTTTTTTAAATGAGAACATGCATTTAACGAAAGTGAAGCACCAAGGTGAACCTCTGGAATAATTACAATTATCCTCTTTTGAATGGACACTTTTGTTTTTCTATTAAATTATAAAATTGTATCTCAAAACAAATTATTTTTGTTTGATGAATTTTAAAATTCAGGCATCAGAGGGTTAAATAACCCCACATAAAATTTGTAATTTAAATGAAATATTTTTTATAATTTATATTATTTAATTTTTTTAAATGTTATAAATCTTAATTAAAAAAAATACTAAGGCCTGAATTAACAGTTTAACAGTATAGTATTTACTCGTATATATCACCATATACATTGTCCCTCAGAACATGAAAGATGTTCAGTTGGCTAGCAATATTAACTACATTTTTTCCTATGATCTGAGATCTTGTGATTTCTGGAGTTGAAAATGAATATAAAAATAGCTGTCTTAGTATTCTGTCTGACCATAGTTGCTCACAAATGGCCATAAGTTAAAAAAAAAAAATTAGCAATGAAGTGAGTGTCGTTTTGAGAGAAGAGGGCACAAGAGAAGCAGAACAGGAAGTGAAAGAACTTGTAAAATAACTACTTTGCATAGTTTTATTTCTGACAGTTGAAATAAGGGCTTGAAATTGTAGTGAAGGTAATGAATGTGAATGTTTGCACTCCTTAGCTGCATCCTGTGTGTGTGTGTGTGTGTGTGGAGACTCCCGCTGAGCGAGCATGGCCTCACCACACACAAGGAGGCCTTTCTTCATGGCTCTGCATTCTGGTGTTGGTGCACCTGTACATGGTCATGTGAGCCAAAGCCTTTAATTAGAGATAGAAATTGCCAGTTCCTTCTGCTCTAAACCATTTCCAATGTCAAACATACGGCCGCCGTGGCCTCAATGCCACACTCTTTCTCTCTTCTTCCTTTCTTTCCTTCCTTTCTGTCCCTCTTTATTTTCCTTTCCCACTCTTTCTCTTCTGCCACACTGACCCATACTTTTGGTCTTTGGTGGCAGCAGTAGCTCCTTGTAAAAGTAACGTCCAAAGCATTTTACATCACGGTTTTCATAATTCATATGTATACTAAGCTGTGACAGCATAACTATAACTCTAGGATAATTATGTCACAGTTTGCAGGTCAGAAGAAAAGAAAAGCTTTTGTCTAGTTTTAAACTGCCATTTGAGAGTCTCTATAGTCTTGTTTGAGGATTTGTACATTTGTCATAATCACGACTTTGTTTCTTATATTTTGCAACTATATCTCACAATTGCGATTTCATGCCTCACAATGTGACTTTATATCTCACAATTGCTTTATCTCACAATTGTTACTTATTTTCTCATAAATGTGACTATTTAAAAATGTAACTACATTATATTAATAGCTGGATCTTTGGCATGTCAGAACAGTAGCAGTTAATTTAGTCAATGTTATAGGTTGAATTTTTGGTTTTCAAACAATCATTCTATTCTAAAACAATTCAAGTTTCACTTGATGTACTGTATGTATAAAATATGTCACACAGAGATCTTCAGTGGTATAAAAGCTGTAAGCCACTGTCTAATAATGATTATGTGGTTGCTGGCATATAAGTGAGTGTGTGTACATGTCTGTGTCAGTGTTAATGTGTAGGTGTACTTTATTTCTACATGGCCTTCAGCCTTATGGAGTGAGGCTCCACACACCTGCTCATCTTCCAGTAGCAATTCTAAACATTTAAACATACTTTGGTGCTATCTGAGTCGCTCTACAGAGAAAAAAAAAGCAACAAAAAAAAACAATATACTGTCCCCAGGGCATCTGTTTGAACTCCTGACATCATTAAATGTGAGAATTTACTAGTGCTTAAATGTTTTTATTCACTTTTTTTTCACCTCTATAGTCACTTTATTTAGAATCAGCATTCAGATACGAGTAGACTTTGTGACTGTATGTTTTCAGCATTTCGTTTTTTAGACCAAATTAAAATCGTGACTTTAAAATGTTTAAGTTTCACTGAATGACATTCCCTCCATGTCCTAACCTCTTTGTCCACAGAGATATCCCACATATTCTTCTCATTTCTTCACTCCTCTTTTTCTTATTCTTCAAGCGAGATGCAAGTTTTGTGCTAGCAAGCGATGCAATGCGCCCTTTATGACATGGGTGGCAGTGCCATAGAAATCTGCCTCCTTTATTCTATCTCAGATAGCCATTGTTCATAAGAATCTGATGAATGAATTAGTTCATCAAGTTCCCTCATTTGATTTTAAATGAATGGAGCGTTTGGCCTTGAAGCCAAATGACTTTAATGAGGAAAGCTCTGAAAATGGCAAAGCAAGCAGTAAAGTGTTATCATGCCAGAACCTCCTAAAAAGTCATTTATCAAGTTTTAATGTCTTGATCTGCTATCCTCATTTTTTTTTTTTTTTTTTTATGGAGCGGGTCACTATGATGCCCAGCAGATATTGAGGGAATTATTGAAAGAGAATGAGATGTTTCAGGAATTCTTCCAAAAGCCCCGTTCACTGAAATGTTGTGTAAATTGATCGACTTATTGATCGATGTCAAACTTTGTCGAGTCATGCTCTTTGTCATTGTACAGGTACACGAGGTTGTATTCATTTAAATATATTGTATTAAATGTATAGAGACGCAAACAGAAAAGTTGTAAATAAAGAGATATAATAATTACATAAGAAATATACAAAAGCATTAAACATTATTTAATTAAATAAACATTATTTAATTAAATAAAAATACAATTATGCAATAACATTTTATTAATTTTGTTTAAAAGCTTAACACAATAATGTTTTTTTTTAGAATAAAAGCTTAAAATTAGAAATAATCATTTTAAAATAAAATACATAATTAGTAAAAATATTTGCAAAAGTAAAAAAAACAAAACAAAAAAAACACAGTAAATAGTCATAAATGGTGCATGCAATGAGTTGACCACTTTTTAATTAAAATGCACATTAAAAAAAGCATCCCCTTAACCTAAGTGAATGCACTTCTGTTTCGCTGTTTATTCTGTTTGTCTAGTCTAGTCTCTTCCTCCAAGCCCAAATCTTTCACCTGGAAGCGGCACAGTGCAGCGATACTGGTTAAACACCCTGCCAAGAAGCGTTGGAGCAGAAAAACAGTCCCAGCTCCCTCTTTGCAGACCCGTGTTGTCAGAGCACAAAGCACTCTCTCCCTGGGCCCCTCGGGAGCCTGGGAGAAATCACAGGCATCTGCAGACGTCAAAGACTCAACAGTCTTTACCAAACAAACAGAAGCCCAGCAGAGTGATGGAGAATGCGAGCAGAGGGAGGGTGAGATGGCGAAGTAGCGAAAGAGAGCACCGGGATGAGTTTGAGTCAGAGAAACGGAGGCAGGCATCTCGGGAGAGGAGGGGATTGTGGGTACGGACAGATACGAAGTAGCCGAGTCAGAGAGGGTAAGAGAAAAGAGTTGAGAGGGAAGGGGGAAAGTGGGGCTGAAGTGGTTGGAGAGAGGGAACTGAGGGAGGGATGGAGGGAGGGGGGGAGAGAAAGTGCAACGCTGAGATGTGTCAAGAAAGGGCGCCTGGGCCCCCCTGAGGAATGTTCCTTGTCTGCTTCACAACCCCAAGACCAGCAAAACCCTTTGCTTTGTAGAAAAAAAGGAAGACAGGAGAGGTAGAGAAAAAAAACAAGAGTGCACACTAGTGGAGTCCTTATAGAATTTCATCCTCTTGTTGCACAAAGCCAGGAATCCAACCAAGGGTTTTCTGTTTTTCAATCCCTAGAGTGTTCTTCACTTCAAATGGTCCCGCTCCACAGCCAGTCTACAGCTACTTCGGCCTGGGCATGGGGATGTGGCCCTGACAGACCCCTCTGCTGCACCTCGCTTTCTTTAATAGGGTGGTCTTATCTCTCTCTCGCTCTCTTTAGGGATACAGTAGACCTGTGGTTTCGCTTCAAAGCAACCGTTTAGATTGAATGTGCCCCAAATGGTGCATAGTAGGTTAAAAACATTGTCTGGTCCAGACCAACTCTCTTGAAGCACCATGTGGCCCGTCTATTGGCTACTAGTATGTGGTTTAGTATCAAGAGAACCAATTTCCCTTAAAGTTCTTCATCACAACTCATCCTGCTATGAGTGACACCATTGATATAGATATGAGCAATTGGACATACGTTTTTTACCTGGTGGACGGTAAAGAGGTTCAGAACGCCAATAATTGGGTCTAAATTTCTAGGGATCAGGGGTCTCATTTATAAAGCGCACGTACAAAGGGATTTTATCCTACAATCGGAATTTATAAAGGCAAAGTGAAAATATTGTGTACGCCAATTGAAGAGCATGCGTACAAACTTTTTGCTCTTGTGTATATATACCATTAATTAAAACAATCCAACATTCTTTATTAAATTGTAATGATAAATATAGACAATCACAATATGCATTAATATTATTATATGTGTTCTGTAGGTGGAGTTGATGCACTTTTTCACATTGCGCTTAAATTTAAGACGAACTCTGATTTATAACATAGGATGCTTTTAGGATCCTTTTATGTGTGTATAGATGTTGTAAAATCTTTATAAATTCAGATCAGTTTTGACCACTTCTGAGTTTTGGGTTAAACTCTCATGAGGAGGAGTGAGAAGACAAGCAACTGCTTCCCTAATTAGTGGAGAGTTGAGAAAGAGTAGCACAAAATGGAGATGTGAAACACACCAGAGAGAGATAGATAGAGAAACAGGCAGCCAGACTCCTCTTTTAGTAATAGACAAACATTGACAGCTTAACATTGGTTATGGTTTGGAGCTGGTGCATATGGAGACCACATCGTTGTAAAGCTATGGCTCTTTTGATCAGATGGCCTACAGACAGGAGATGGCAGATGATTTCACTGTCTCTCTCACTTCCTCTTCTCACTCTCCACTCACTTTGACTTTCTTTGACTCTTTTGGAAAAGGACTTGGTTTGATGAGGAATGGGTCACAGTGGTCACCTGTCAGTTTGTCAGTTTTTTTTTTTATAAAAACCAGCCCATTTAAACAGATTACGAAAAGTCAACAACATGCTCAGGCAACCCACCAACTAGTTGATTTTGAAAATTGCAGTAATTTTACACTTTTCTAATGTTGACTGGTTATATTTGGATCATAAGTGTTCCTAACAATTTCTGTGTTTTCTCTTGTCCTTGGTCTATATAGTGAGGGACACTTGATGGTTTTTCTTCCTGTGGTCATTGTATCATAACCCACCCCCACTTTTTATGTTATTACAACTCAGAATTACCCGTCTCCGTGTGACGTTTGCTTTACTCTTTGTTTTCTCTGGCACCGTCCACCATTAAGAGGCCATAATGGACTCTGCAAATTGGTCGTAATGGTAGCTTTAATTAAACTGTCCACGCCGCAGATGGAAAGAGTGGATAAAGGCATATAGATCTCAGATGTCTGGACAGATAGGCCATATTGAGTTGGCTGTCCTGATGGCAGATCATAGGTACCCGTGAGGTAGTCTAGACGCTCTAATTGGGTTTCTGCGTGTAAAATGCTAAGCATGGTGAGATAGGAAGTTTGGACGCTTTGACAGTCAGGGTGTTTGGCCTCTCTCCCGTCTCATTACTGTTGGGAACGGCCTTCTGTTCAGCACTCGGCGGACAGTAATGGCCATATCACGTCCTCCGTGTGAAATGAAGCTCATTTGACCAATTGCAGCCAAACGTGTCAGCGGTCACAGTGCCTTGGGCCGACTGACACGTACAGAGCCGCTCTTTCTCATCTTCCCCTCAAACAGCTTAGTCTAACGAACAAAAAGGGAGGGGAGGGAGAGTCTTAAATACAGGGATCATATCCCTTTTGGACAAGGATGCAAGGTGATGGGGGCCAGGCCTGAAGCCAGCTTAATAACATCCAGTAAATCGAACATTTTCAGCCCATTGAAAGGTGTCATCGCTTAAAAGCATTCCACACTTTTAATTGTGGCCCGTCTCATTGTACAAGAGGTCAGTGAAGAAGAAAGGTCAAGCTTGGTCACAAAACGCTGGTGGTGATGGAGGTGCAAGGGGTTTTAGAGGGAGGCGTTAAGGGAGGGTAGTTGCCTAGCATCTGTAGACGCCCTCAATAGATGCCGCAGCTATTCCAAAAAAAGACCTCCGGCGTGCTGGAGTACAACGTTCCTGTTGTACAATTGAAAAGCTATAGCCTGGCTTTGAGCCTCTTACATGGTTAAGAAAAAGTAGTTGAGAGGACGTTTCTTTACTTGCTTTGTTGTCTTCGCTCAATGCTCTCAGAAATGAAGAAAATAAGAACTTGGAAATGTGTCTGTGGGTTTATCTTGATAATGGTCCTAGATAATGTTTTTGCTCTCGAAAAATGTATTGTTTTGGATTGGTTACACATGCACATTTCTAAAAGTAAAGGTTCATATGAAGCGTAATGTATTTCACATGTGATCTGAGATATTTCATATTCTTCATCTAATGATTTTTTCACACGTGGAGTCCTAATTCTGGAATGTGGGAATGTCATATTTATGGGAGGGTAATAAAACTAATTTATGGCTTTTCCAGGGAAACCTTTGAGAAGGCTAAAGAGGGCCGCCGTTAGTGTGCATTTACATACGTGTGTGTGCTGGTATGCTTCTCTCTCTGTGTATGGAGACATTAGGAGCAGTTGTGGCAACACACAGTCGCCTCTTCCTGCGTCTATCCAGTACGTCTGTCTATCCAGAGCATCTCAGAAGGACTGCCAGCACAGCTGGGCTCAGATCAGTTCCACACACATAGCCAGACCACAGTAGTACTGTCACCCAACACAGATCACATTTACAATAATCACAAACTCATATGGAAATAATTACGAGAACAACAAGATGTGAAATGACTTCTGGTAACATGTTGTTGTTAGAAAGAATCAGAGCAGTACATGTATGGATGGAGGGATGAATTGTTTGTTTATTTTTATTGTTTATTTTTTTGATCATTCATTTAATTAGTTTTTAATAAATGCATTTGTTTTTAATGTATATATTTTTAAATTAATTTTTAAGCATTTTAATTTTGTTGCTTTACAAGGTTGTGAACTTTATTAAAGGTGGAGTGTGTAATTAACAGCAAGAAAAACATCACTGTAAACTTTTATTTATAATTTTTCTCCATCATATTTCATTTAATCCATTTTTAAAAGAGTTCTGAATTTGTGTTCGGAGTAGCCTGAAATTGAAGTTGTTATTGACTGAAAATCGGGCATATTTTCAAACCAAATTTGACATGACAAATTTAAATGTGTCAATGAGCCATATGGCTTTTTTGGAGCCCCTGGTCACAAAATGTTTCCAGTTTATTTATTTTTCATTCATTTATTTAAGCTTTTTAATTCGGTTTATTAATTTTTTTTTTTTTTTCAAAACCAAAATAATCATTTGACAAAGATTGTAACGTTTATTAAAGGTGGAGTGTGTAATTTCTGCGGCAAGAAAACAGTTTTATTCCTAATTTTTCTCCATCATATTTTGCCCTCTGACTTACAAGCCCTCATTTAGCCTCTTGTTTTGGCGAACATTCTCAAACATAATAGATTCACACCAACAAACACTTACGTCCCACTGTCTAAAGTGGTGCCACAAAGCCACCTTTTATTCTGTGCCTGTAATTTCCACGGCCTGGGCAGTTCATAGGCAGTGCTTGAAGCACATCAAGCATTGACCTTCTTCTAGTCACCATGGCGATTATGAAAGATTCTCAGCTGGATACTAATGTGTGGGCATTTGGAGGTATAACTCCCTCAGAGCTGATTGACAAACCACTGGGGAGAGAGGGAGGAGAGGAGAAAAAGGAAGGAAAAGGATGGGGACAGGAAAAAAATAGGGCAGGAGAATGGATTTAGTGATTCGGAGAGAGTTGTGAGGAGTGGGAGGGGGAGATTTAGGTAATAGTTGAAGTAGAGAGGAATGGAGGAAGGATGGAGAGAATGAGGGGCAGGAGGAGGAGGGTGGCAAGGGAGGGAATTTCAGTTTTGGAGAGTTAGCGAGGCAGAGGGAGGGCTTATTTAGCCTTAGTACACTTCCTACTGGACTCCACATCAGGAAACAGCCATAAGTGACACTAATTGGCATGTGTTTTTGCTGTATCAGCTCTAATCAACAGATGAGGTAGAAAAAGAGAGTAAATTGTCAAAGACTGGTGTCACTTTTAATTTCTTAAAGGAAGAGTTCCTCAAAAAAAAAAAAAAAAAAAAAAATCACCAATTTACCATGTTGGTTCAAACCCCTATAACTTTATTTTCTTAGACAAAACACAAAATAAGATATTTTGAAGAATTTTCAAGCTGATTTTTTCACATAGTGAAAGCATTGTGACCACAAGTTGTCCCCCCCCCCCCCCATAAAAGTCCAAAAGACTCAAATAAATACCGTTTTATTATATTTTTGATCATATAAATGCAGCCTTGGTGCAAGAAGAGATTCAAAAACATAGAAAATAAAAATAAAAAATTCAACTTTTTAACTTTTCAATCCCAAACTTCTGAAAAAAAAAAACATAATAGATTGTGTTAGCAGTAGCCTGAAATTTAAGTTGTTGACTAAAACCAAATCAAATGTGACATGATAAATTTAAGTATGTAAATGAGCCATATGGCTTTTTGGAACCCCAGTCACAATATGTTTCCATTTAAAAAAAAAAAAAAAAAATTGTGTTCCACAGAAAAATAGTCATATGATTTTGATACAGGTGAAGTTTTCCTTTTAACCAAGCTGAATACACGTGCACACTTACGCACTCACTAAGCCCAATTTCCTTGCCTTCAATGCCCACTTAGAACTCTGTATTGTGCTGTGTAATGCAGAGGCCTAACCTTACGCCATCCCAGAAGCCCCCGCTCTGCACTCGGCTTAAGAGACCCCTCAGCTCTCCATCTCTGTCCTCCCAACGGCCCTCTCCAGGCTCCAAAAAATGGAGAACCCCCAGGGGAAACAAAAAGACGAAGAAAAAAGCAAAAGAAATATGCACAGCACCACTCTCAAAGTTGTTGCCCTGGTAACTGGTGAGGGCGAGGGACTGCAAACAATGAAGCCAGATCCCTTTTTAAGTGTTGCTAATTAGCTTGCCTCCGCTTGCTCTTTGTGTTTGCCATCTTAAAAAGAGACTAAAGTCAACAGGGAGAGGCGTTGTTGGAGAAGAGAAGAGAGAGAATGTTGGTTTCTATTTTTCTTCTCCTTAATAGCCAAGGGTGGAGATAGAAGCGAGATGAAGGCCGCTTTGTGCAGAGTGACACGGATTGATGATATAGATTGATGCTACTGATGTAATTGAATATTGATGCTGGTTCGGTTTTGTTGAAGGTTTGCTTTCACAGTGTTGAAAGAAAGTGTGTTTGCTTTATCTTATTCACATTGTGCATCATTATAGGAGATTTTAAGTGTCCTATTCGGACACGACAGTTGTTTCTTCTCTTTCGCTCTTGGTATTTGTGCTTAAAGATGTGAAACGTGGCTTCATTGCACTCCGTTTCCTCTCGGTAAGATTTATTACCTCCTAACTCTTCTTCAAAACCGCCCCACTCCCATTTAAACACAGATGGCAGAAACTTTTTCAATTCAATGTGCCGTTTATCCCTTTTGGATATTTTTCTAAAGATCAGTATCACTTTAGCCACTACCAGGTGTAAAATCAAAATCAGACTAAAAGCATGAACTTTATTTTTTATTTTTTTTGTTCTTCTCCAAGCAAGCAGTTTCAAGTTTTCCTCTGTTTAAATAATACACCGCATGTGTCTTTTTTTTCTTGCTTTTGGCAACATCCCGAATGTGTATTATTAATTTTTTCTTTATTAATAATAACAAAGAAATGCGTTCCATATGTGTGGTTTAGATGGGAAGCCCTGCTGCCAGTTAGCGCTATCCTCATCATGGAGACCAGGTCAGTCTGTTTAGCATGTGTGTAGGAGGATGGGCTTTGGACGGCGTCCCATTGGGCTAGGTCACTCAAGCCATGACTCGCATCACACCCCAACACCTTCCTTTTACCCCGAACCATCCCTGCAGACTCACTCCAAGATCTTGAAAAGCTCTCAAATGCGACAAGACCTTGAAAGTCCATTTTTGCTTATTAGTTTTTGCAGTCCGCACAGCAGAGAGAGGTTGAAACCCTATCAAGTAAAACTTTGTTTGGCTGCCAGAAGGGCGGTGTTAAGAAAACCACAGCAAAACTGCCGTGCAATTGCCATCAATTAGCCGGCTGTGCGGCTGCCGAGGCTGGAGGATTTTGAGACGACCCGTATCCTGAACTCTCCGAGCTCTCTCTCTCTCTCCCCGAGCTGTCTCAATGCTGAACTCTCACTAATGCTGTGGTCCTCAGCACTACAAAGTGAGAGCTCACGGTGCCAACAACGAGATAATGATGCCCAGAGAGCCCAGCCATAGTGGATTACACTTCCTCTTTTGCTCTTTCAGTATGGGACATGGGGATAAGTTACTGCAGAGAGAGACACCAGGTACATATGAGCTCATTTGAGCCTCTTTCACTGTTTGCCTTCCCCAAATGGGTTCAACAGCCATGCAATCCTCACAATCTTTTTCACAGTTTTCAAAAACAAAATCTCTCTGACATCCAAAACACCACTGCTATCGTGTTGCAGTCCATATTTACTTTTTTTTCCAGCAGGCTTTTTGTTTTAACATTTTTGGGGACTTAGAGGTGAGCAACGCACATCTGGAAAGCAGCAGAGGCAGCAAGTTTCAAACAGGTCCCCTTTGTGAAAAATAGGATGTAAAAAAAAAAAAAAAAAAACGAAAGCGGTCAGGGTTTTCAAACATTACAGCATATTTTGAAGTTTTTTCCTCCCTTAGTTTTATTTTTTTATTGCCTTGGCTCCAATTCACCCTTTCCTCATTTTAATGGCCGATGGGAGTCTGCTGTAGCTGTTTAAATTTTAAGGTTTTGCTATAGCCTTTATATTGCGGAAACATTACATTAAATGGCAAAAAGGGACAGCGGCGGCTGCTTTCAGATGATTTCGGCATTGAATAATTCACTCGATTTTGCCATTTTCAGATGCGTGTTCTAATGGATCTGAACAAAAACAAATGTGACGAGTGACTGCGAACCACATGATGGAACAGGAAGTGGCAAATTAAATCCAGCTTGGGCCAAAAAGGAGCGAGAGAGAGGGGAAAAAAAGGGAGAAATATGGTCAGAAGTGCAGTTTATTTGAAACCCACCGTGAAATTGGACAGCACTGCAGGCTACGACTGTAATGAGTCATGGGGACCAAGTTAAGATCTGCGAAACCTTGGCCCGGGCCTATAAACCCGATCCTGTCGTACAATCCACACCTCGTCCTGTAGCCCGGGGTGGACAGCTGCTAACAGGCCCAGTATGTCTGCCTGCAGCCGCTGTAGACGAAGCTCATTTGGTCACCAGCTGTGTCGGAGCGTTCCAGCATCAAAATAGAGTAAGTCTGGATCTCTGGCAAACAATAATTCATCCTTTAGCGATTATCGGCACGGATGGTCTCTCTGGAAAGTTACATTCGTATTGGCCTGGCCAACACTCCATAAGCGATGGTGCGTAACTCTCTCGATTGTGTGGACAAACACATCCGCGGTGGCAGATTCCTCTGGTAGCTGACAGTGATGCATTTGATACATTACAAGCAACTGCTACCGAAAGCCACACTTCACGTAAATATGCCATTCAGATACAAAGCAATCCCACAAGTTGTCACACTCGTGAGTAATAAAGTGGCTGCCGTCAGGAGTGGCGAAAGGAAAGGAGCGGGCGCATTGTGCGCCTGTAGTTACTCAGAGCTTGAAGAGGTTGTACAAGCAGGTATGATTATTTTTGCCAAATCCCTCACATGAGTGACGTTTTGGATGACGGCTTACATTACATCTGTGAAACTTTTCTTTCATCTCACCCCCCCCCCCCCTTCTTCTGTTTCTCGTATCCAATGCAAGCAAACAGAAACAGCTCAAGTCTTCATTTTTAGACACATTACAAGGAGAAAGCTGAACTTCCTAATTCCAGGAGGATCAAGCCCGAACCTCAAAAGAAGCAGCTTTTGGCATAGCTTTACTTTTCCTTTAAGGTTGAATGGCACCGGTTGGGAAAAAAAGGGTGCCTTTGTCTTCCTCTCTCCGCTCCTGATTCAGAGGTGGCTATCATGCAGGGTGCATGCTGAACAAAAGCACCCGAGTGTAACAAGTCCTCCCGGTTTGTACTGCTGAAAGAAGGTTAAGTTTGGTTCTTTTTTTCCCCCTCGGTGCGACGCAGGATGTTTTTTTTTTCTAAACGTTCACATTCCAGTCCCGCCTTAAACACCGTTGATGTTGAGTGAGGGGAAAATAAGCTTTGGCTAGTTATTTATGAACTGCTATTTTGCAAATTGGAAATATATTCTGTCTTCACACCCTTAAAATAGACTTTTTGTGGTGTGTTTGGGTTTGTTTGTAGAGTGTCTGACCACATCTGTCCATGCGTGCGTTTGTAGCATGAGGTAGGTAACATTACTCGCATGAAGAGCACACCCTGTTGCTTTCCTAAACAGTGAGAACAAATTACAGAGTGCATTTGAAATGCTTTTTTTTTTTTTTTTTTTTCTCATTTTAATAGAAAACTGACCTCACCTATTTGCGTTTAGTCTAAAATGGCACCACAAGACATTTATTAGACTATATAATTAATTTCTTTGTTTATAATAACCCATAGGAAAGAATAATCACATCTATTTAATTGTTCCTAACACGATGAGATATGGAGAGCTCAGATTTTCCCCTGAGAAAAACTCTAGTAGTCTCAAGAAAGTCTCACACTGTGCTAATATTTGTCAAGTCTTCATTCACATACTAAAATACAAATATTACATTTTCTCATCAATTTCTTCCAATTTACTTTAATTTTAATGTATATCAACATTTATCTAATTTATTTTTACTTTTGCCTCAGAAACATCTGAGGCAAAGTTTGATACTTCAATGAAAGACAACTTGTGGACAACTCCATTTTGTCTCCTGAGCTATGAAAGAGCAACTTGTGAGCATACAGTTAATAGGGATTTATAACTTTGGTTGCTTTTAGTTTTCTTATAATATCATAAAAAATATATATTTCGTTTGTGAAGAAGATAAAACAAATGATTGTGTCAAGTCACAATGTGTGACATAATACTTCAAAGCTGCTTTGAGTGCGGATAAATATGCCATTTGGCAGTAGAAGCCAGAGTGTAAGTGGAGCATGTTGACAGGGGTTTATTTAAGAATGAATTAAAAACGCAGCGGCATGGCCCTGAGGGAGGCCACCACTGTTACTTCGTTGACCTCTTCTAAAAGGGTCCTCACTAGCAAACTATAAATAACTGCACATCATATCTAACTCTGATTGGAGGTCAGCACAGAGGCAGGGGTTTGACTGGTCGAGTGTGGCCCGCAGCGGTTTCATAAAGCTGATGTAGACAGACCTCTAGGAAAGACAAAATGACATCTCTTTAATATCTCAAATGTTTCTCCTAGAATGCAATGAGATTAAATTGATTTTTTTCTGAGAAAAAGTCTAATTTGTTTTCTAAGTAGAGATAAGTTAAAGCCTCAGTATGTGTCTTAAGTTTCAGAAGAGATCTAAACCATATCTAAGACTGTCTACAGTAACTGACTGTCCACATTCATTTGTTCTTACATTTTTTTTATTCTAATTTCATTTTACTTTTGTCCTCATTTCCTTTTTTATGTCTCCACGTTACTCTTATACGAAGGATTAGTCTTTGTTTCTTGTTCCTGCCTCTTTCTACCCTCATCCCCATCAATATCTCCTGAGCTTCTTCCAGCATACAGTGGCAGTCTCAGTCTGTCTTCAGCTCTGGATCCGCCAACTCCAGTAACATGATTCCCTCTGACCCTTCGTGCCACCCTGGCCCCCCTACCACTTCGCCGCCATCCACCCACCCACCCACACCCATGGACGGCCCACCGTGGGCTCTGTTTTTCTACGGGGGCGGTTGTGGGGGGACGTTGCAGGCATCAACAATGGTTCTCTGTCAGTGATGATGGATCATTCCAGCATATGGTGCCCACCTGTCCGCAGAGGAGCCGACTTCACTGTTTAGATTTACAGAAGAGAGAGAAAAAGCGAGCGAGCGCCCCATGTTCTGCCCTCTCCCTCATTCTCACTCCCACAAACACAGGCGGATTAGGGCTCCGATTCATCACCTCCCAGTCATGTTTACTTAAGCAACCTGAGCGTAATGAATAGAAGCTGGGACATCCAGGAAAGAGGCGTGCAATCACCCCTGTTTGTGTGTTTTACTGCGTTGTTTTGGAACGTCCGTCGTAGAACTGCTCAAAAATTTAATCTGCCGTATTATTATTGGATGCTGGCACATCTGTGCGCACGGACGCGACTGTCACAACTTTGCTAGAACGAGAGCGAGTCGTTCTACGTGCGTATGCCAAAATGAATTCTTCCCTGTTATTTTCCCATAATGGACCCTCACCCGAAAGCCCCCCTCCTTCCCTCTCTCCTGCAAAAAGAAAAGAAACCCAGTTGTCAGCCATTTTTTTTTTTTTTTTTGAAGCCTGTTAAAGAGGGGAGGGCGAGAGCCAAGAGAAAAAAGGAAAAGAAAGACTGGGGAAAAAAGGGAAGAAGAGGGAGCCCCCTGCTAAATCTCCCTACACCCACCCCTCTGACCACCCTACACCCTCCAGCCCAATCCCCATCCCCCCCCCCAACGACCCTGCTGAATTAAAAAATGCTCTGTTATTAAAGGCAATGTCAGGAGTGTTGATTTACGGGGGGGGGCCGATGACAAGTCAGAAGAACTCACACACTGTGCTGCTAAGGCCGCCAAGCTGGGCTCTGACCTCTTCACCCTCCCCTTCCCCTCTCTCACTCGCTCTCACTCTCGCTCTGGCTCGTCCTACCGCCCGCCCTGCACTGCAATAAAACCTGTCTAACTCAACAGCACAATGGAACTGTTGTTGGACCCGACCAGCCGCGGCCTCCCTCATATTTTCTTTAAAGGTGCAGCGCTCACCAGCGAATGCCACGAGGCTTTGGGGTGGATGGGAGAGAGAGATAAGATGAAAGTAGGTGAGCGAGAAGAAAGAAGCAACTCATGTTCCCTTTTGAAATCTGGATGTGTTTTTCACTCCCTGCTTAGATGTATGGATGGAAGTTATAAAGCATTTTTTCCCCCCTGTTTGTACTCCAAATCTTTTTTTAACCTCCACTGTTCGTGAAAGCAATAAAATTGGCAAGTCAGACTCAATAGATTCTCCAGCCACAGAACGGAGCCTCTCCCCTGTTGCTCAGAGAGACCCGCCGCCCCAGTTGATCTCATTCTGGGCCAGTTTAGTGTCACCAGCCTCCGGTCCCACTGTTGATCTGAGTGCATCGTGATTAAGACCAGCCATGCTGACCACTTGTTCTTCACTAGGTACTGTGAAGGAGAGGTTCACCCTCCTTTTGGTCCCCCCCCCCCCCTCCATGCCATTCCAAACTCTTTTTCAACATATTTTCTGTGCAGCACAAAACAAGATGTTAGGAATAATTTCTGAACAGTTTGTTTCCACACAACGAAAACAAGCACCAAAAAAGATGGCAAAAATGTAATAACAATTTTTCATATTTTTAATATTAAAAGAAAATCATAAAACGGTCCATACAGCTTGTGTACTACATCTGCTTCTAATTTTTCAAATCCCTGTCTGTTTCTCACATATTAGGACTTGTTGTAGCTTAGAAAATGTCTTTCCACGCTCAAATTATTTTAGTTTTTCAGTGCAGCACAAATTTAGATATTAGGTTAAATGCCCATCATAAAAGTTCCTAAAAGTGATTTTACAATGGCAAAAAATAAATGCAGTGTATACACTTTGTGTACTATATTTTAAGCCTTCTAAAGCCATTTGATAATTTACCATTGTATTGGACAGCTTTTATGTTGCTTCTCTGCTTTTTTTTTCTTCTTTTTGTCATTTATAAATCATTTTTATGATTTTCTTTTTTGTCCTTTTTAGAGCTTCTTGTTTTTTTTTTTATGGAAAAGATCTACTTGGACATTCTGCCCTTCTGTTGTCTCATTTTTGTTGCGCAGAACAAAGAAAAAAAGTAAAATGGACCACTTTTATTACACCTTTATGGTGCTTTTTTGGAGTTTTTAATTGTATGGAAAAGAGCTGCTCGGACATTCTGCTTAGCCTTTAGTTTTGCCTTTCAAGAGAGAAAAAAAATACAGGGTTGAAATTGCATGAGGGTGAGTAAATGATGATAAAATGTTTCTTTTTGGGTAAACTATTCCTGTAATATAAGGAAATGGTCCAAGAAAGAAGGTATGAGATGGATCTAAGATGGTTTTAGCCTAATAGTTCTAGACTGGTAACGCAAATTTAGGGGTGGTCCTATTTAGGGGTGACCCAGTCACTGCAAAATTACTGATATCACAATCTATCACCATTGCACCCCTGAGCAAGGCACTTAACCTCTGGTTGTTCCTGAAGGGGCTGTGCATTAAATTAGTGCACTGTAAATTACCTAGGATTAAATGTGTGCACTAAACTGCTACCATTTAATCCAAATAATCATGGTGTTTATGAAAATCAAAGAAGAGTTTAATAAAGTGGTAATCAGTGCGGCAGTTTTGTCCAATTGTTGATCATTGTTGCCAGACAACCATCTGGTCCAAGTTGTCTCTGGTTGTGTGTGTGCGCGCACACGTCTGAAAGAAGTAATTCACACCACATGCCATCAGTTTGTAGTCTCGGAGCTAGTCGTAGCTGGGAGGTGCTGCCGGTCACTTTAGCTTATCCAGCCTTCCGCTGAGGTCATGTGTGCAGATGGAGGGGGGTGGGGGGTTCCTGCACAGCATGTGTGTGCATGCGCGAATGTGTGTGCGCACGCCGCTCAATTGCGACCTCAGCAAAAGTAGCAAGTGCTCTTGATGCAGATGGTTTTCATCACACCGACCACTGCATGTTCTCTCTCTCTCTCATGTGCCGATTGTATAGGGGGCCTCTCGCCTTTTTTGGCCCCCTCTCTCTCTCTCTAAAACCCCCACCACCCCCTCTACAATAAAAAAGACAGAGGTGTATCTCTCTTAAATGGATTGGCACCATTTATTTAGAGGGTCCTGGACTGGGCTTTGAAATGCACCCTCCCACACATTTAGCCAGTAAGTACTTCTGCAATTGATATAATGGCTATTAGCACTATCAGTCTATTACTGATATCAGATCAGTGCTAAATGGCCATGTTTTAAAGGGGTAGTTCAAATGAATATTCTGTCATTGTTTACTTAACTCATTTGCCTTAGTGTCTTATGTCAAACTTACTTCTGAATATTTATGCCGCTTTTTCCACTACAACAATAGCAGAAAGTGGCCAGGCGTTGTCACGCTCAAAAAAAGCTCTAAATATGCGTCCGTATGACCCATGCATTGTATTATTACTTTTTTGAAGCTCTCAAATCTCATTTGTCTATAGGTTTGCCTTTGATTCTCACCAAGTTACAATACGTGTACATTACCGCTCAAAAGTTTGGGGTCAGTAAGATTTTTACAATGTATTTACAGTATTTTAATGTAATTTCAGTTGTCCAAAAAGTACTCATGTTTTTATTTGATCACACAAAGCTGTTGTATGACTTAAGAAGACTTAAAATATATATTTTGAGTTGTATGGACCACATTTATGCCATGTTTATGGTGCTGACGTGAGAGTTAATAAATTACGGCAATTGTGATTTTTGGATGAATTATGCTTCTAATGACAGTGAATGTTAAACCATATAGATTTGCCTTCAAAGTGAGTTTACAGCTAGATGAACTATTAAAGCTGGCTTAAAATGTCTAAAACGTTTGGAATTTACAGCTATTTTTCGGTTAGTATATCGAAGTATGACTGAGGATTTATGCTTGGTGTCAGGTCTTTTTTCTTTTTCTTTTTTCAGTCCCCCCCCAACACACACACACACCCCTTTCATAAATCAATATTTACTATGTAACCTTCCTCTCTCTCTTCAGGGCCAGGAAGCAAATGTGCATCCTGATGGCGCTCTTCAAAAAGCTGTTTGCCCACTGATTTACTGTTGCCTAGTGTTTTTGTTTTGAGAGCCGCATTTTGCCATTGGACCAAAGATCCTGTGCGGGTACAGTTTAAAAAATCCAAACGAATACTGCCGTCATCTGTTCGTAGGGTAGCGAAGCGTTGCCACATGATGTGGGACGGACCTCGGATTGGCGGCACAGTGGACAGAATATCTAAGGAAGTGTGAGAGAAAGGAAAAAAAAGGGTGCGGTAGAGTTACAGAGTTGCATTTTCTCCCTCTCAGTCTGAAGAGAAAGCAAGGCCCATTTCTGGCCCTGTAAGGGAGGGGCCCCACTCACTCAGGTTGGCAAACAGGTGGGGCCCACCATGCAGTGCTAAGTGTATCCCTCCTGTGATTTTGAGGAAATGTAAGCAGAGTGCAAAGGTGTGTGTATGTGTGGTGCTCACCGCTGTGTTGTCTCTGTGTCTCGTGTCCACAGGCCCTCCAGGCAGCACGCCAGTTCATCCTCCAGCAGGCCACAGGACTCAACTCCCCCAGCAGCAACGAGCTCAAACAGAGCCCTGTGCAGGTACGAGTGCCACACACATACACATACACAAACACAAGCAAGACTATACAAGCATACATACACTTCTTATAACCATCAGATGTGAGCGTATGCACATCTAAATCACACTCATGTATGTTTTGTTTTATCATTAAGGTTGGGTGGTATAATATCAAATATTCTATGTATTTATGATGATTTTGCTTGTGTTATCAAATCAAGCATCATCATGAAAATTATGACGGATTAAATGCACTTCTTATTAGGCCATTTCGTTTCCTAAAGGCAGCTTTATTATACTAGCTCCACAATCCTTTGCTCCAAAATGTTTATGATATAACATTTTAAAAAGTTGGTAAGCTTGATTCATTTTCTTGAATCATTTAGAACAATCTGAACTCTGATTCAGTGATTAGTTTGCAAAGGTGCATATAAATGAAAAATGTAAATATTTTTAATTTAATGAAATTGAACTGAATTTAAAAAGAATTTGATTATCATCAAATATCAAGTCATCAATTTTTTTTTTTTTTGCTATATCACCCAGCCCTATTTGTCATGTCGTACTTTCTTAATAAAGTTCTTGACTATCTGATTCTGATCGTCTCCCATCCCCCGTCTGTTCTATATTATTATAAGAGCAGAGTTGTGAATGTGGTTCTTTGTAGTGAAGAGCTGAACAATGGCACTACTTAAAAAAACCAAGCTTCATTTCTAGCTTGAGTGCACGTTTCTGTAGCACCTGGTCTCTCTCTCTCTCTCTCACACACACTCACACACACACACACACACACACACACACACACACACACACACACACACACACACTCACACTCACACTCACACTCTCTCTCAGGGTCTAGAGCAGGAATCTTGGGAAAAGAGTAGTGTGTAGAGCTTAGATCTATCAGTAACAAGACCAAAGTTTAGTTAATTTTTTCATTATTGCTTTACCAAAGACAATACCAAAAAATATGAATATAGTGGCCATGAATTAACAAATCATTCCCACGGCTTAATACATCAGCGTGTTTTACATATTCGTTTAAGTAAATCGCGCGCACAATATAACAATTTGTTCCCTCATTTTACTAAATCACGCGCACAATATAATAATTTGTTTCCTTGTTGTAGTTAAATAAAAACGAGGGAGCAAATGAGTACAATGTGGCTATGATTTGCTAAATCGAGGGAACAAATTATTATATCGTGGCCACAATTTACTAAAACGAGAACGCATTGGCCACAATGTATTTTTGTCCGCATTTCATGTGCAGCAGGCTATCTTTTCAAAGTAATCATCAGTTCTTGTTTAACAATACACTGTGCATTTTGCATGTGTGTTGGTATTGTTTTGTCTTGGTGTTTCTTACTGTTGGGAAGAAATACAGTCTTCATGCCTGCCATGTTGAATTGGGGCAGTGGTGATAACTGCCTGCTTTAGCCCACCCGTCAAATGTGACAAGACGCACTCGCGTGTGTACACCAGAGTAAAGCTTTGATATCACAGTCATGAAAACATGCTTCTTCCTGCATTAACACAGTTGTGAGACTAACACAGACTGGCATGTAAGTACAGATTAGGGTGCACTTTTTATTTAGCCTGAATCTGATGGAGATGGAGGAGAGAAGAAGATGAACAAGGCCACCGCTAATCACGAGCAGGAAGCGAGGGGCGGATGTAGTCAATACTGGCATATTGGGTGAAAAGTAGAGAGCACAAGTGAACGAGTGAGCAAAGGGGAGCGAGAGAGCCGCCCAGTGTTTTACAAATCATCAATAATCCAGGAGGAATGCCAGCTGACAGTTTAAATGACCGTGTTGAGAGGTTTTCCCTTCAGGGTAATTAACATTATCAAGGAACAGCAGGTTACCTCGTTAGTGGCGCACTCATTTAATTAACAAACCACACTAATTAGATTGAACCCTGGGCTGAAGTTTGCTTCACCGTGCTCGTTGAGTTAAAGAAAAGTCAAGATGAGGAAAATGAAAGGAACATTTTATCAGAACACCATTTTTCACAAGTTGCTTTTTTTGTTCATGCACCTTTCGATAATGTATGTGGCTTATTGAACAGATTTGGCTCTTTTGAAGTATCAATTGGGGTGTTTGCTATTGTGAGCATCACTTTTATTTTTGAAAAAATACGTTTACTTTCTTCTATCAGGGCTCGAAATGAACTTTTTTACTTGGTAGCACTGGTGCTCCCAACTTCAAAAAGTTAGGAGCACCAGCAAAAATTTAGGAGCACCCACCAAAAATTAAGGAGCACCACAACTACAAATTATATATTAACAGATTTTATTTCATCCTGTGGCCAAGATTTGAAATTTGGTCTTCTGGCTCTATATCATCTCACCCCGATGATATTGGCACATGATTTGTCATTTGACATAAATTTAGTGAAGGCAAGCTCTTCTTTGGCGATGGTGTATGCGGTGTTATATTCATAGACAGTATGGTTATATTTGACGTATCCTGACGATTAAAAGCCTTAATAATCGAACCTGATGAACCTGATTGTTTGCCACACACCTGTCCCTGCATTTTTTGCTTGGCACTTGGCACTCTATTGCTATTAATATGCTGTATTAATCTTTGATAATCTTAGTTAATAAAAATACAGCTGTTCATTGTTCATTAATGTTACTTCACAGTGCATTAACTATGTTAACAAATAAAAAAAAATATTTCAATAATGTAGGCTATTAGTAGCCCAAATGTTGAAATTAACATTAACAATGGTTAAAAAATTAACAAAGTCCAGTTTATTAATAGTACATGTTAACTGTGTTAACTAGAATTTAATAAGTGGAACATTATTGTAAAGTGTTACCGATTTGTTATATCGATTCAGACATCTCGTGAGTGTGTTGGACAGATCAGTTGTTTTAACCATTCATTAAAGTGAATCGGTTCAAATGAGTCATTAGTTCGCGAATCGGACGTGTCATTAGTGGACGTGTAGCATACGGCAAGCGTTGTCTGATTATCCCGGTAGTTTATTTTTTTAGCACAATTCACACTCCACGGAAATTTAGGAGAAAAAAAAAATCTCCGAATGCTCCACGTGAAACTTCGGTCTTCCGCCCTTTTTCTATCGTGTCAAATGATTTTGATTAATATGCGCGAGGGAGAGAGAGCAAGTCGTGAGAGCACGAGAGCACGACAGCGCTCGTGTTGTTTGAAGACGTGAGAGTGCGCGCGCGCGGCCGGGGCTTTCTCTCGTCAAGCGCAGCAGTCACTCACGCACCGATCAAATAAGGCTTTGGCGGTCGCCAAAAAAAAATCAATGCAGGAAAACCCCCGGGATTGGTTATATAACGTTGGATAGAATGACGGTCCGGCCATCGCGTATCAGCGCACATAAGGTACACACTGTGAAGTAATTTGCAAACGTTTTTTAGAGAAATGAAAACAGGTCGCACCACAACCATTATTTGCACTCGCACAAATGCTCCCAAATATATTTTTAGGTCGCACAGATTAAATTTCAGGAGCATATGCGACCAGAATGGTCGCAATTTCGAGCCTTGTCTATGGAACACAAAAATTTCCAAGTGTTTTGTTTTAATACATTGAAAGTCACTAGACTTTCTTCAAAATATCTTCTTTTGTGTACCACGTTAAGAAAGCACGTCATACATATTTATTTTTGGAGTAACTTTCCCTTTAAGTATTAAACTTAAGTGTTCACATTGTCATTCTTCATTTGTGCTACAGAGTGACATGAATGGCATCTCAAATTATTAGTTTAGCAGAATTGTGATATATTACTTTCATTTAACTTTTTGGGTGTAAAGGGGAAAACAATACCAGATTTACACTTAAAAGGGTGTATATAGGGATCAGAATATCATTGACTTGGAGGTGGGCTCTTTTGACTGCTGAAATGCAGCCAACCAGAAGTCCTGAGCATCTTTTGACAAGTTTTACAAAAGAGCTAATCTCGTTTTCTCTACAAAGGGTCTTACAGAGGTTATAGCATACTACATTCTCAGGCTGGATGTTATAAGGAGGCGTGCACATACACATTTGATGTTTTCCGATCAGCTCTATGGTCAGATCCACTGACCTCTGTCGACCCATGACCCTTAATAGAGCCTCAGGTGAGGCTCTTTGTTTGGGCTTCTGGGGTGAAGTCTATCCTACCTCAGCACAAGGCCAGCCTGCATACTGATAAAGGAGAGCCCTGAGATTCTGCTTTGTAGTGTCACTTCCTCATATACTGCCCCGGGGCATCAACCCTCAGCCCCGACCCTTCCCGGTGTCTAGTTTTTCTAAAGGGATTTAGGGACTGTAAACCACCCCTTGTTTATGTCGCTGAGGAGGGTTTCCGTTACTTTCGACTCTAAAACAAGAAAAATTGCAGGTTTTTTTTTTTTTTTTTTTTTTTTTTTTTGTAGTGATGCGTCACACCACTTATGTCATTACGAAAAGGCCTTCAGCTGCTCGACACCTAGCCGTCAAGAGACTCTTGCTGGTATTTCAACTCTCTTTTTTTAAATTCTTAATTGAATTTTTTTTTCTTTTTTTTTTTTCTAAAAGTCCTCAGGTTCAGGGTATTTGAAGCTGTTGTCCAATGGCAAGGAGAGTAGGGCAAGGAAGTCATTTAATCTAATCAATGGATTTAGCCTGACAGAAAATGGCTGCTGGTCAGGTTAAGCTCCCTATGAAGATTTGAATGCGGTGTGACAAACAATGATTTCTTTTGGTGGCTGATAATTAGTTTTCTTCTTCTTTACTGCCAATGAAACCGGAAATTACACTACTGAGGTTTTTGTCTGAATCTTTCAGAACCTTGGCCATGACCAACATGTTCTTTCCTTAAACGCTTAATTTGCCCGTCTCTCATTCTCGCCTAATATTCTTTCTCTTTTTTTTTATAGCCCTCAATGTTTTTTAAAATCATTACTTTCAAAAAAAAAATCATGTTTTTACTTTATTTTTAATCAAATAAATGCAGCCATATATATATATATATATATATATATATATATATGTATGTATGTATGTATGTATGTGTATATATATATATATATATATATATATATATATATATATATATATATATATATATATATATATATATATATATATATATATATATATATATATATATATATATATATATTAGGGCTGTCAAACGATTAATCGCGATTAATCGCATCCAAAATAAAAGTTTGTTTTTACATAATATATGTGTGTGTACGGTGTATAATTATTTTCTATATATAAATACACACACATGCATGTATATATTTAAGAAATATTTGCATGTATATACTGTGTATATATATTTATATTATATATCATTTATATTATATATAAATATTTTATATATAAATAACACATTTTTCTTAAATATATATGCATGTGTGTGTATTTATATATAGAAAATAATTATACACCGTACACACACATATATTATGTAAAAACAAACTTTTATTTTGGATGCGATTAATCGCGATTAATCGTTTGACAGCCCTAATATATATATATATATATATATATATATATATATATATATATATATACATATATATATGGCTACATTTATTTGATTAAAAACAGTAATGATAGAAATATTACAATTTAAAATATTTGTTTTCTTTTTTCAGCATCGTTACTCCAGTTTACAGTGTCACATGATCCTTCAGAAAACATTCTAATATGTTGACTTGGTGCTTCAGAAACATTTCTTATCAAACTTTATTAACTGTGATGTATTTTTTCATATATTTTTTAAACCGGTTAAATTTAAAAAACAAACCAAATGGTTGTTTGGTATGGAATTGATTTTGTTGATTTAATTGTTTACTTTTTCATTCATTTTATTTGATGTTTTATAATTAGCAGCATAATATAATCCACACATTTTTAAATCTGTCACACCATAGGACTATTTTTATCTTTGTGTATAAGGTGATGGAAAGGGCATAGAATATATCATGGTTATAAAGACCCATTTTACATACACACACGTGGCTTCAGTCCCATCTTTGTTGGTAATTGAAAAGAAAAAGTGTCCTCTTTTCATGTATTATTGAGGACCTCGTTTAATTAAAAAAAAAAAAGAAGAAAAGACTCATTAGAGACATGCTAATTAGTTTCCTTCTCTTGAGCGTTGATAGAGAGGCTGCGTTGCCACGGTAGCACTGGGTGAAGGGAGGACCACATTGAGATGATCCGATGGCGAGATGGGTGACGCCAGCTGGAACCTCCACCTCTGTGTGGTCAAGCACTTTGGAATCAATTTTACAGAATGAACTTTGAAAGTCCTTTGACCCTAATGAAAATTTACCTCTTGTGTTTGTTCTTTATTGCAGTAAAACAAAGCAGCGCTTATCATGCAAATGGCCACTTTAGAGCAGGTTTTGATAAGAATTCTTTGGCGCTTTTTTTGGAAACTGACACGTATATAGACACCTCACATCAATGGGGGATAAAAAGACCCTCCATACTGGACGGAGCCCTTTTTGTGAACTTTTATTTTTGAAAACTCTGTTTTGTCCATTAAGTGGAAATGCTTAGTTGGCACTTTTTTTTTTTTTCCTTTTCAAAGAGGTTGTTTTGAAAAGAGAGAGGGTAAGAGAGGGTGACCCAGAATGCAAGAGGCCTGACAGATTGAAGACAGCGAGAGAGAGAGAGCAAGAAGAGAAACACCCAGGGCCTTGCTGGCCGTTTCAGAGTTTGGGTTTGAGCAGTGGAGTGTAAAAGTCCATTTTTTGATCTGAAACATGAGTGAAAAGTGTAATGAACGCGGTCGATAATGGGCTTTTATATTTCCGCACCCCAGTCATCTCTTCTGTTGTGTTCCACTGGAAATTTGTTGTCATTTTTATTCTGGGGCAGTGAGGCGTTAGATAGAGCCACAGATGTGTGTGCGCGAGGGACGTTCGCAGAAAGCGAGGGACTAATGGAAGATGGAGTGGTGGGGGGATTTTCCACTTGAACTTGCCCGACTCTGGGCACTCGCGCAACGGCGGATTTTCATTTGTCCGAATGCTGTCCGAACGCTGTCAGAGAAAGCGGTCCCCAGACGCGAGCTTTGAACTGGGTGAAAATAAGCAAGTGACAGCCCAGAATTCTCTGCTTCTCTAGAGTCGCTCAGCCCTGCAGCCCCCGGTGGCTGTCTTTTATTACACACCGCGCACACACACAACAAACAAAACCGCAGGCACCACCACCATGTACTGTATAAGAAGTGCAATATGATAAATACCTGTGGGAGGTAATTGGGTAACTTTGGGGGATGGACGGCAATGGGGGTTTTAGATCATTTTGGGACAAATTAGCTTGTGAAAAGGTGGCTGTGTGCACCAGGGCTCTATAGCCTGGAAGACATCATCATCATCACAGAGCCACCTGGTAACAGCGCCTGCAGCCTTTCAGCGGGCCTGTTATTAAAATGACAGCCCTCTTTAGCGTCACGTCCCGCTCAATAGTGACCCTTCACTCTCCACATGCAGGCTAATATCTTCCAGGCTTTTTGAAGGTGGCGGTGTGACTGTTTAAAAGCTCTCCCATCCGTCCCCCCCTTATGCTAACCCCACCTAGCTTCCCTTATCGCTTCCACCTGAGAAATGTGACCTCTTGCCCCCTTCTGTCAGGATTAAGAGAAGGGAATTATTCTAGTGGAACAGTGGAGGCATTTTGCTCTCCTGTTCATGTGTTGATAAACACATTCTGCTTTAGTATGATGGGGGACGGTTAAATGTAGCTGGGAGAGTTGGCATGTAGCAGTTTAGCATTCTTGCATTAGTCATATGGTGAAATGGAGATGGAAGGTGATCATAAGGGCTAGTTAGGAGACAGAGGCAACAGTTTAGATGTGTTGGTGGGCTTTACAACAGCCATGTTGTCAGGCACTGCTAGCAGTTTGCTACGGTTGTAAGGGATAATGTGTATTTTGGCATTACACCTTGACAGGTTGAGGTTCTGAAGGGGTTATTTCATACATATGTTATTATGTACTGTATATGCCTGTATTTCTGTCACAATATATAAATAAATATGTATACAAAAAGAAATAAATATAAACGAGAGTATATACTAAAAAAAGTAAATGACAAAAAGTAAAAAATTCATTAACACATTTTTGTATATAATATAATATAATATATTATGATATAATATAATATAAAATATGAATGTATCAAATATTTTTTGTACAAAAATATATATATTTCGGGGTTTTTTTTTTAAGCTTTTATTGTTATAAAATATAAATGTATCCAAAAAAAAATTGTAATGACAAGCGTCTTCCTTAAGGACACATTGGTGATAGCTCACGGATCACTCCTTACTGTATTCCTACAGAGATCCTTGCGGCTCCTTGAACCCTTTTCTTGTGGTACATTCTTAGTAATTCCCTCTCCATATCTGATCTCCCCCTTCCCACTTGTTTTTGTTTGGGTACGCCCTTCCTCCATCCCTTCTCTCCCTGTTTGCCCCTGTCTCTGACCCCGCCAAGCCTCCACAACCCCAGCCTTAACCTCTATCCTCCCTCCCCGCCGTCTCCCTCTCGCCTCGCCTCGGCCCGGGCTCTGGTGTTGGTTTGCGAGGCGATTAATGGCGCTGTTGTGTAAATGAGATGTGACGGCTTGTTTACCGGCTTGAGCCCGCAGGCGATAGACTCACGAGCGCACCCGTGAATAAACTGCTCATAATGGCCATCAGCGCAGACTGCAGGTACTCTAGTGCAGGAGGAGAGAGAGAATTAGAGAGTGTGAGCTGTGGGTTGCGGTTAGGCAGTCTACCAGTCCTCCATCGGTGAGGTGAGTAATTCTTTTTGACGGGGGTAAACAGCGCTAGGATGTTGTCCCGCGTGTGCATGGATGCCCGCGTGTGATGTCTCCTCTAGTCGTCTCCTTGTCATTTTTTTCAATTATCCCTCCCACTCCAGCAACCCTGCAGAATGCCGGTGAGCTTGAAGATGGATCATTGAGATTGACTGACTGTGGTGTTTATATATTCATTATAACTTTATTTGCCTCCATCTTTCTCCATTACACATGCTAACACATTAAATGTTCATATTTGTCATGTTTTATAGCACCACCTATTGTCTGATTGCCTCTAAGTTTTACAAGCTTTGTCAGAATCATGCATTTAAGTATATGGCTTGTATTTTGTGAGAATCAGATATATTAAAATTGGAATACTGATTATCGGCTGATATTAGAAATGTTATTTAAAATGCTGTAATCAGTTGATATTGGATATTTAATTGTGCATGCTAATTTACCTCTTTTAACTTTTAGATTACCTTTTCCGTCATTTATCTTTAAAACGCTAGTAATTTAATAACACTGTTTAAGAGATCTTTACAAATCTCAAAATGAATATCTGTACATTATAATGTTGTGATGCTTAAATTCACTTGTAGCATTTGAAATTATTGATTTTAGTTTGTTTTATTTTTAGTTTATTTAGACGAAAAAAAGTATAGAATTTAAATATCTAGCATTTATCGGTTTTTGGTCATAAAATAAAATTTCGGATTATCGTATTAGCTAGAATTTTAATATCAATACATCCCAACGAAACTTGATGACATTTGTGCGTGAGACTGGTGTTTTTCTTTTGCGGAGCTTCTAACAGATGTAGGATATCCAAGGTGCTCTTTTCCATAAAATCACATTTTTAAGACTTTACTAGTTAATTCATTCTAGCTCACCACAGAGGGGCAATTGTGTTTCTTTGCTGTTATATGACACTCCGTCTCAGCTTTCTAGAAGAACTAAACTCTTCCTGTTCCTGTGTGTGTCTGTGTGCTAACCAGGATTTTAGATTTGGATGACCAGAACTCTGCTCTCTTTACATATTCGGTGTGATTCTTTGGCCACCTTTCCAGATAAGTGTTGCTCTGTCGTAATTCATACTCCAGAGTCTGAGCCGAGTTCCCTCGCAGTCTTTAAAGTGCTAGACCTTTGTGCTCTTCTCTAAATTCTTCAACTTTAAGTGCCGTTTATCAGATTTTCCCCCTTCTTTATATGGACGAGTATATTATTCCTCTCCAGCTATAAAAAGCCTTTCAAGAACTCAGCCAGTCCCAATTATGGCTTTATGGAGCTGATTTGCCACGTCTGTCCAAAGTTTAGTAACATGTTTTTACATGCTTTCACTTGAGGCTCTTTCGCCCATTTTTTTATCCTGCTCGTGTGTGTGTGTGTGTATGTATGCACCACCGCTCTACATGTGATAATTACCCTGTAATATGGAATGGCAAAGAATCCTCCAGAGAATGGAGATGCATTCATCATCATCCATTTATTTAAATACCATAATTTAGTGTACGGCTCATTACTGGGAGGTTGACCTTTCCCAAAATGAAGATCTCCTCTATACTTTGTACTCGCTGTCTGGTTTCATTTTTTTTTTTAAACCTAAAAATGCTAATAGAGATAAATACAAAGGAGGTGATGAAGGGTGTAGCCTATATCTATCTATCTATCTATCTATCTGTCTATCTGTCTATCTGTCTATCTATCTATCTATCTGTCTATCAAGTGCATTAAAATCATTGCGATATTTATGATGTTGCCTAATTAAATGTCAGCCAAATCATTCCAAATTAAACAATACATCACTCATTCATCCATGTAGTCGTTCATTTGTGTGTGAGTGGGTAGAGCTCTAAAAAATGTAAAGATTTTTATGTGATTAGAAAAGAAACTTCTCAGGTGTGTTCAGGCTTCAGTTCTAGTGTTTTAGTTTACACCAGGTGCAACAAGCATTGATTCCCTTGCAAGATGCACCACAACCCCCAAATCTATTTTTGAATGGCAAATAATTTGAGTGGCCACTTCATTAGGGCAGAAACGTGACAACTTATCGTTGAATGCATTGAGACGCTCCATATATCCAGACTAATGGAATCAGATTGAATCCAGGAGCACAGGTGAAACATTTTGCAGGGAATCGCCTGCAAAATGCTTTTAAGTGCGGATGGTTTTAGTTTAATGAAAGTGAGTCATTTGGCAGACTGACAGTATATTGTGCTGAGGAGGATTTCGTATTAAAACACTCTCACTTGTTCCGGGTTCAGACCCCACATAAACCGCACAATGTTGGGCTCTGCCCGCGGGTCTGTCTGTTGGTTCACAAGAGATTCACATCATCGTCCTTGTGTCTGTGTTTTAATGAGCGGAGGGGTTGATAAGGCTGATTGTAATTTATCAAGGCTGGAAAAAAAGGAAAAGCCAGAATAAGGCTCATTGGAATGCATTCTCTGTCCTTACTACTTCCTTTATGACCCTCTGGGACGCATCGCTCTTCTTGCAGCTCGGCTTCCCTCTCCTCTCTCTCTCTCTCTCTCTCTCTCTCTCTCCCTCATTTCCCATCTCTCCTCTTTGTTAATCAGTTAAACTCGCTCTTCAAATAGCCCCTCTAATTACTGCTCCGCTTCTTGCGAACGGCCATCTCCCCCGCTGCTCTCTCTCTCTCTCTCTCTCTCTGTATTGAAGCTGACCCCTGTCAGTAGTGGGTAGCTCTTCGTGGTGCGTGCGGACAGCGCTGGTGAATCTTAATGGTGGTGGGAGGCACCAGAGGTGCCACTGAAGCTGGCTCATTAGCAGACAGTCTCAGAAGCTTGTGGAGATGGTTTTAGGGGATGGCCATCAAATACACACCATATATTATGCGCTCTCTCAGACAGATGCGTTCAGATGCCGTGCCACTTACAAACTCAAAGCTGCGGGTGAGTGCGAAAAGAGGTTTTGCTTGTACAGATGAGCTCCATTTACCGTATTGACCTCTAAAGTGACTGTGTGTCCAACCACCCCCACCCCCCCACCCCATACCTGGTTAAAGGTGGATGATATAAGTGAAATTTGCTGGAAATGACCACAAGAGCCGCCCTATGCAGACGACCCTTGACCTGCGTGCCACTGATTGGTGGATGCCGTTCTCAAACACACACAGGTTATTATAGCATAAGCCCTGATATTATTTGCTTTTGTAAGCCATAGCCTTCCTGTTCATCTCAATGGCAATTGTTCAGCTAGCATAGGACTCAGTAAAGATGCAATCTCCATGCCGTCTTTGCTTATGAGCACTCAATTCTAGATTACTGAGCCAGTTACCTGGTGCCATTTGACTAATTACAGAAAAGGAAAATTATTAAAAAAAATAAACAAACAATGAATGAGAAACTATTAAAAATAGACGATTGTCATACATCTTCCATAATATAATGAAATATAATTTTGATTTAAATGCCCCTCCCCCCCCCCCAAAAAATATGCTTTTGCCCTCATATAATTATAGTTCAAGCATTGACCAATTGGGACTAACTACCTCTGTTAACACACCAATCCTTGACCTCTTACGTTCAAGTGAAAAAGACTGGGTTGGGTGCAACCTCCAGAAATATATATTGTATATTTTTTATAAATATATTTTTTATATTTTAAACAATTGAATAGCTTTATATATATATATATATATATATATATATATATATATATATATATATATATATATATATATATATATATATATATATTTATTATTATTATTATTATTATTATTATTATTATTATTATTATTATTATATATATATTTTTTTTTTTTTTTTTTTATAATGTCTATATGTTTCAAAGCTTTGTCTATTTGGCTGCCTATTGAAGCTCCGCTATGGGTGGACCTGTGGTCCAAATGTGAGGCATTTCCAGCCCTTTACTGACAACACATCACAACAGGTGTCTCTTGTTATTCTCTCTTGTCATACGTGGAGAGAATGCTTTTTGTCTCCGTTTTTAAAATATAGTAAATGAGTGTTCAGGCTTGATAATTCACAGCAAGGTGCTCGCCGCTGTGCTTCTGCTCATCGAGCAAAATATCTCCCTAGCCTTTCTTTCCCTTTGCATGTTAATTTAAAGAGAGAAAGAGAGAAAAAAAATTAAATGTATTTAATAAATGCCTGACTTCAAATGGTTGGGGTTTCTGGCTCCTCTATTACTGGGTCTATTCAGCGGCAAATGAACGGGGGAATCATTTATGGCGAGAGACAAAGCCGAATGAAAATATAATTCCGCATTGTGCTGCGCTTTTGTTAGCGGCCGTCAAGTCCCTAATGGCGCGCTTTTGTTTTCCTGCACTGCTCTGAAACCGTAGTGTCGAATTGCACGCTCCGCTCATGGTGTGTAATGGCCCGCCTTTGTGATATTAGATTATAGGGGCAATTAATGGCGTCAAACCTTAACAACTCAGCATTCAGGCGGCTCGTCAATCCCACTGTCGCGCCGCAATAGAAGGTGTTATAACTCTGGTAATTATTACGCCTGCAACTTGAAAATGTCAATGAACGTGTGTATAAAATAGAATGTATGGGTTGTCACCGCGGGAGAATGGGATGCAGAGGAGCAATTAATTACAGGTTTTCATTTCGCTCTTTGCCGGTGACAAGCAGCCGTGCGTGGCAAATTGGCGTGACGCCAAGCGCCCGCCACACCGAGCCCCCTCTTTTGCCCTATCTCACGTTCCGTCTGCCCCGATGTGTGCACAGACACACATACATCACGTCCCGGCCCGACCGGCCTGCTGTGGGCTCTCGCCTCGGATGATGCCCCGGCTTTGTTTCAGACGCTTTTCCTCTCTAGGTGCACATACTTGCTTTCAAAGCAGTAATTGTAGGGCCCTTGATGTTTTAACCCTTGATATAAGTCATCAAAGGCGGATGCATGATATTTGGCAAAGGGCCGAACACTCTCCCACGATGGCATCAGATGCATGATATCATCAGCTGAAATGTGTCTGTGCTTGCTAGCTTTAGCTGTAAGCGCTAGTCTAACATAGCCTCACCTGCGTCACGCCTATAATTAATCCAGGTGAGTGGCACGCCAGGCCATAAAATGTGTCTGTCTTGTGGCACATAAGTCATAGAGGGTAAAAGAGTGCATAATTTTGCCTCTTTGTCTCTGTCATGGATTCTGGGAAGCGTTCCCACCTCTCCTCATAGTGAAGGATACGGATGGCTCGTTTCATTGTGATAGGGACGTTTACAATAAAATATCGGACAGTCACAGATAACCACGAGGCTCGCGAACGCAAGCTTTCATCCCTCTTTCCGGCGGGGGAAAAGAGCCGGTGTTCGTATTTACCGCCAATCTTGTTTACAAAGTCAAATCAGCCCTTTACAGATTTAATTTGCGTCTGACAGCTCTCTCTCTTCTCCTTATCTCGCCCCCTCCCTCCACCCCTCCTCACGAGCCCTCGAGCTCCGAATAGATAAACTGCTGAAAATATGAGCGCTCAGGCGCTACATGAAAACAAATGAATGCAAATATCAGATCGGACTGGCAGTGGACTGGGAAGTCGTCACGCCGTTGCCTGTCTTTTTTATTCTCTTTGAGTGGAAAATGTAGATAAATGTACGTATTATGCTGGCTTGTAGTTTGCACTCGTATGTCAGCTTCAAGCCAGCCGTTGCCTGTAAATAGCTTTATTTTTATTGAGCAGTTGCAGGGAGATGATCAGTTCTGGCCCTTGAGCAGTAAATAGGAAAATAAATGGAACGCCACGGAGCGGCTGTGTGTGTGCGTGTGTGTCTCAGTGGAAGATCGCTAGCTGCATTCGAGGAAGCAGCCGCAAATTGTACTGGAGGAAATTGCTGGCCCGTTAAAAAACTGCCCATAAGTTCACAGGGTGGCCACTACTACTGCATTAAAGGATGTATTCATGTACTAGCGGCCTGCCTTCAGGCCTTTCCAAACCATCTCTCTCACACACATGCAAACACACACAGAGAAAGAGAGTAAGGATGCCCATGACCTGTATGAGAGTTTTAGGAGTTTTTTGATCATGTGATTCCTTCCACACAAACACACACAGTCACACATGTACATGTGTTTTTATGCCTTTCAAACTTAACTTTAATAATTCTGATAGTTCTGCTGATTTCAATCATATTAAAAGGTTATCTAGATGAGGTTTTGAACTAACAGGAATTAATAGTCTTGGAAGCATCAAGCATATCAGTAGGCGTGTTTCCATTACAGATTTGCGCAAAACTTTTGTGATTTTTTTTTTTTTTTTTTTTTTTTTTTCTAAATGTCGACAAAAAACTATTGCGAAATGACGGCGTTTCCATTGACCGATGTTATGCGACTAAAACTTCATTTTTTCCTCTCGCGATAAGTAAAATCATTCCAAAAACCATGGCAACGGACGTTGGTAGGTTTATGTACTATATCCCAGCCAGTGCACTAGCCATTATTATTAATCGAAGGAGATGTGTTTTCCAAGCATTAATGGTAAGGAACGACCCTTATTATACTTGTGAGCGGCACATATGAGGTGTTTATGGGTGTTTCTCCCTCATATCTGCTTCTAGGTCTTGATTGTGGCATTTATTTGAGGTTTAGAATCCATTATTCCTGTAATTCCTGTAAGTCTTATATGAATTTAATAAAGAGCTCTGTCTCGTATTCTGTCCAAACATACCGCGTCTTCTACGTCAGGTGACCTATAAATGCGCAAAAACTGTTTCTATTGCAGTTTTGCGAAATATTTCTTTTTCGAATTGCCTAAAAAACCACCTCATGTGAGCGTAAAAACTTTTTTGCGATAAATGGGAGTTTTTGCGAAATTGACGTGTTTCCATTGGCCATATTTTCAATTCGCAATTTCAATTTGCGCAATTTGAAGGGTAATGGAAAAACGCGGCTAGTGATGTTTCTGTATGCCATCATTTTCCGGCAAAAGTGTTTGTTTGTATGAATTCGTAACTTTTGTTTCATGGAGCTTTTTCTGAAAATTAAAAAACAAATTATTTTTATTTTTTAAATCGTTTTTTAGATTTTTTGTTTTGTTTTTTTGTTTGTTTTGTTTGCTTTTAGGTTCCAAAAAAGAAAGAATTCCCGGTTAATTTACGATTGTCTTTCATTTAATTGAGTTTCCTTAGATAAGTCAATGTGAAACTTCAAGTAATATTTATACATATATGTGCATATTAATAATACAATTAAAATAAAATGCATGAGTTTAAATACCAGTGAAAATGCTGGCTGGGCAAGTAAGAATCTGAACTTATGGCCCGACTGGGCTTGCAGAGAGAAATCCTTATTGTTGAGCTCGGCTCTCTTTCCATTTCTCCTTTTCTGCATATTTGTTATAAGATAAGAATCACACTTTCCATCTTTACGCCTCGTTCTTGTCTAGCAAATTGTGCTCTCACTTCCAGACTGTTGCAAGTTGTTTCCTGCCGATAGCTATCTTATCAGACTGTTTGTTATTTTTGCCAAGATGTGATTCTCTAGATAACAAATCATAATATTATGTTTATTGAAGTACTTTCAGGCTGATAAAGACTACATACTCAAGGGAAGATTTGATCAACACTCTTTCTCTCTCTCTTTTGGAAAAACTGCCAGGGTTTTACAATGCAAGCAGTGTGGAGCTCTACTGTGTCAACAGAGCTGATGTTTTGTGTACTCTCTTTGCCATGACAGGATAAAGAGTTAATTAAAGTGAAGTACAACATTCCTTTATGAAGCTAAAAAAACAGAAATGGCTTTGTATCATGTTAAAGTGAGGGTATGTGCTTATTTATGCTTATCTCACTGTAGAGGTGGGCATCTTCAGCATCTTAATAGCCTGTTTGTTTTATCACATGCATTTTTTTTTTTTTAATTTAACTTTGTTTTTCCATGCTGTTGAGACCTGTGACACATTTTAGTGTGACAGCCCTCCAGTTGACAAGCACTGTTACAGATTATGATGCTCTAACACACATGCACACTTATAGGACTTATTTTCCACTTTTTTTAGGTGCCGGTATCCATGGCAATGATGACCCCACAGATGATAACTCCTCAGCAGATGCAGCAGATCCTCTCTCCGCCTCAGCTCCAAGCTTTACTCCAACAGCAACAAGCCCTTATGCTGCAACAGGTAACACACACACACACACCGACAGTCACCACACACATAACTTAAAACAATATTTGTAAATGTCTGGGCTGTTCAGACATGACATGCACAAACCACACAAAAGGTAAATTTTTCAATGCCAGTTGGTGCCAGTTTTATTGGCAAATCAAAATATTACTATACACTATTTGCTATATCATGTCCTCTAAAACTTTGCTGCAGGGACATGTTTTGCACCACACTCCATCATTTTCCAACAAAAACATGACATCATAGCTTTCATGGAGTTTTCATGAAGTTTCATAAGACATTATTTGGTTTATTATTTGGTCAGTTATTATTTTAGGCTAACCAAATGAATTCAATATTTAGTTTTTTTTTTGTTGTTTTTTTGATCTATGAGCCCGTTTCCACGGATAGTGCTATTTAGTTTAAAAACAAAAACAGTCATATTGCGAGACAAAAAAAATTACTACTATTAGAAAGTTACAATTGTGAGATAGCAGAAACTGAGAAATACAGTCACAGTTGTGAGAAAGTTTCATTTACAAGAATAATGCTGTAATTCTAAGAAATTATGCTCACCAAGGCTGCATTTGATCAGTAGAAACAGTAATATTGTGGAATATTATTAAAATGAGTGTTTTCTGTTCTATTCAGTAATCATTTTAATATGGTGATTTGATCAGTGTTTACTTTTTATTGTTTATTTTTGAGGAAACTGGTGCATTTTTTATGATTCTTAGATCTATGAAAGTTAAAAAGAACAGAATTAATTTAAAATATTTTTTTTGTAACAATTTTAGTCTTTACTGTCACTTTTAAAGCATCTTTACTGAATACAGAATGGTCATTTTTAAATTCACATTTATGACAAGTAAAGTTAAAATTATGAAGAAAAATAGTCATAGTCAACTGGCTTCTACACAAAAACTTAACGTTAAGTGAAAAATATCAAGTTGGCGCCAAGAGGTACGTACTAACACAAGCATTCTAAACCTTCTCGAATGTATAGAGAACTCAGACATAAACACAAACGCTTTGTTCCATACTTCCATAAGAAAACTTCTTCCCTCCCGTCCGGCCCTCTTAACTGCTCGAGCCATACGTTTAATAGGAGAATCCGCCCAGCTTGACTGAACATCCTTCAGCTGTTGCCAGTGCTTTTATAGAGTGCCGTCGGATGGCACAGTAAATGCACATTCATGTGTGATCCCCTTTAATAGGCCCTGAGTGTAGATGTCAGAGTGTGTAATGTAATCGCGTTTTGTGTAACTTTGATTGCATCCTCACAGGCATGCCCGGAATGATATCTTCCCCGGCTTTGATGCTTCTTGGCTCTGGCGTTTATAAGCAGCATTTACTAGTGTACTAGTGACGACGACGCCTCCTTTGGCTGGTGTCGCTACACGTCGACTCGCCGGCGGTCAGGGAGCGCTTATGTTAGAGTGAGGACAATGTTTCTCACCCAGCTGCTGAGCCAGACTTCTCCATATCTCCTCCCACCTCTCTCTCTTTCTTTCTTTGTTTATTAGTTGCATGGCCTTTGCTATCTCGCTGCGATATCGCCTGGAGGCCAGAGGTGTGGCCCCTGAGCAGACATGAAGAAACAAACAACCCCGTTTCTCTCACGTCTCTCAAATATTTATCACCGTCCCAAAACTCGCAACCCTCGACCTTTTCACACACACTTCTCAGGCAGAAATCAGGTCAGGCACCTCTCCGAAACCTCTTTGATTAAGAACGTATGATTATTTTTCATAACTACAAGAGGAAAAAAAAGAGTTTTCTGTTACATAAATGATCTTGACAGAGCAGAATTGATTTACAGTAGTAGTAAGGAGGAGGAGGTTGCTTTAGGCGAGTATAAATTGCACCAAGCAGATCTGACAAATTTATCAAGAGTCGCTCGCTCGCAGAAATCAAAATTCAGCTGTTTGAGAAAGAAACTTAGCACTTTTGCCCCCATCCCCCCGCTTTATTTCTCTCTCTTTTTTATTCTATATTTAACGAGGATATTGAAATTGAAATAGTTACCGTTCATGGGCCGTTTTACATCTCCAGTAAAAGCCAGTGGGTTTAATGGTTCGCAGTGGTGATGAACCACGTGAGAAGTGGCTTTTAATGCTCACTCTCTCGCACACGGCAAATGGAGCAATCAGAAAGCCTGCCAACACACACATACAGCAATCCGTCCTTGATCTCATCCCAGTGTGTGTGGGAGAACGAGTGGGCTTTGGATTTTTCTGCATGTGAATACCCTTACAAATATGATTTTACATACAAAGATAGAGCGAGCGCAGGAAAGAGAGAGCAAGTACATGTTTATGTATGCGTGTGCACTTGTGCATGTGTGAGTTAACCTTTACATCCCTCCAACCCTTAATTACAGCCCAGCATTTTTTCCTTTTTTTTATCCCCTCTCTGTGCTGTTAAGTAAAACCAAGGTCACAATAATGGGAATCTAAGGTGAATGCCTTTCAAGGCATGCAGTTAACGTGAAAAGGGCCCACTGAATCAAATCATTAAAAAACCCTTAATTATTCTTTAATTATTCCTGCAACTATTCAGCTTCATATTGGCATGAATTAAAGGGGTAATGAGTGGGCGAGAGGCAGCGGGGCCAGTCGGGTGGCAGCGAGGCGTGGAGGAAAGTTTAAACCGAGAGACGGGCGACATATTGCGATCCAAATGCCTCTAGTGTGGTAAATGGAGTTTCCCTTCACACCTTACGGCTCGCTGACTTTCTCTGTTGGAAATGGCCGTGGCTCGGCATCACAGACGCGAGGTAGCTCACCTTCAATATCCCGTAGAGCGGCATGGCGACAGGTAGTAAAAAAGGATGCAGTGGTGTGAGATGGACTTTGTAGAGGGCAAACAGTGTTTTAGTGTTGCTCGGTAGAACCACTCGCCTGGTAAAAACAGTGGGATATGAGCGAGTTCAAGGCTCGTTTAAGACCAAAGAGTTTTGTGCACTCTTTGTGCACCAGCATAGCCTGGAATGGTTGAACATCAGGCTTGTTGGTAGTTTGACCTGGGACAGGGCCGTCGCCAGAACATATATAATGGGGAGGTATTTCGTTTTCATAGGGGGGCACACTTTATGATCAGAGAAACAGACATTCACCAAAATACAATAACAACCCATTTGCATTATGCACACTTGGTAAACATGTGTCGCAAAAGCTCTTCAATTCCACCAAACACACAGTAATAATATAAACAATACATAACAAATAGCAATAAAAATATGTACGATGTATGAAGTATACTAAAGACACCATTAAAATAGTTGAAGGCAACGGCTCTCTGGGTGATTTATAAATAGAATTATATTTTTGAAGTTCTTTTTGGGGGATGATGCATTAGTAGAAATAGTTAACTTATAAATGAAAATTCTGTCATCATTTACTCACCCTCAAGTTGTTTCAAACCTGTATGAATTTCTTTCTTCTGTTGAACACAAAAGAAGATATTTTGAAGAATGTCTGTAACCAAACAGTTGATGGACCCCATTGACTTCCATTTCTTTCCCCCTTTTATGGAAGTCAATGGGGTACATAACTTGCCTTTTTTTCACATCTCAGGTTAAACATTTTAGGTGAAATGGTGAAAATATTCATTTAAAATGGTTCGTTTTAAAATGTCCTGCTTTGTTAAAAAAAATTTTTTTAAGTACAACTCCAGTTAGTCTTATTTTAATTAATTTGAGGTAAAAAAAAAAAAGCTACATGCATAATAATTATTAAAGAAGTCGTTTAGAGAAATTGTTCTTGAGCATGACACACAAAGTATTAAAAGTACACAAAGTATTTTGTCACGTCTTTCTTTTTAAGGTGTGATTTGGGATGTAGCCCACTATTAAGTGCCTCATTCCTTAAGTAAGCCTGCATTACATCTGTAAACATTATATGTGATAAGGAGTTAATGAGGGTATCATTATTCTACTTTTCTCCAGCAGCTGTAGCCGCCGTCCCCCAGGCGCTCCTCCACTGCCGCTGCGTGTCCAAGGGCCTCCGTGCTCTGCTCTTTCGGTCAACATGTACTTCCATGTCAGATAGGTCATCCATGCAAAACTGAGATTTTAATCTTAATAGGCTTTCCTGAGTAAATTAATAATCTGAAAGTAAAACAAACATTGGTGGGTCTGCGGTGGCCACTGCGGTTAGCCAGAGCTACGGTTGGAGATGTGTAATGACAGTGTTAGTGGGTGCAAGCCAGTCTCACTTAGGACTCTGTAAAAGAGTAGCTAGTTGAAGGTAGCAGCTAGTTCAAACAGGCGAAAGTAAACATGGTAGCGTAACAGGAAGCCTTTCTCATGTTTAATATTTTTTTCTACTTCGAATGCAGGAAATGAGAGAGTATTATTTTGAGTGTATTATTTTAAATCTTTGGCAGTCTAAACCTCACACATATACAGTTTCTTCTGGGTTTTTTTTGGAAAATTATTTCCAGGTTTTCAAGTGAGCATCAAAGGCATGTTACTTAGCCTAAAACTTTCATGACATTTCTGATTGTCTGAATGAGCATTAACTACAATAACGTTCATTCAGATAGTTAGAAATGTTTTCCACAATATTATATATCTTCAATAGACCCTCGGTTAACAAGTTTCGATCAGACCCCAACACTAAGTATGAAGAATAATAATAGTGATTTTTGCCTTAGCAACTAATAAAAACACTTTCCCACATCCTGAAGTTTTCACAGAATTAGTAATTGATCACTGTAAATGATTAATCCTATCTCGGCTGTTCTGCCCTCACACACCTGTTTCTTGTTTTTGTCTAATAACCTTCATTGTTCTGGAGAATGAAACATACCCCTAACCCTACTATGCACACTTAAAATCATTGACTTCCACATGCCTCTGTCTGTTCCCAAAGCTTTTAATCAGAGCAAGGTGTGCCGTGGTGAGGTGTTTCACAGTGATAAAGCACATACAGGTCTATGTTTACCTGTGTAGAGGAGATAGACTCATTCAGCTGAGCACTGAATAAGTAACCAGTGTGTAAACACCTTTCATGTGCTTTATTAACTACATAAAACCCTCACGCAAGCAAACAGAACCATAAAAACATCTAAAAGGTGCTTTTTCCATTTGACAATGGCAGGATTTTGTGCTCAATAAACCTTCCTGCACATAAATAATGGATAGCACCAGGAATAGGGAAGCATCAGTGTAGGAATCAGGCAGGTGTCTGTATTTCAGATCTCTCAGATGCTTAAGGCATAAGTTGGCTTTTTGTGCTGATCTCTGGCTGGTTTCTACCACCTGTGTTTTAATCATAACTGTAATTCAGGATGTAACAAAAACTGCTCTGAGATTAGAAGCGAAGGGCAAATTTTACCAGCGCTTTCCCAGACAGGTGTTGTGTGTTTTAGTTCAGTCAATCATAAATAAGGAAGCCTGTCTCCACACTGTCAGGTTTGCCACGCCAAGAGAAGGATGGACAGATGATTTACAGGACACATTCATACGCCGCCTGCCAGGTGTTTAAGCTGCCTTTTAGAGGAATGCTGAAAAAAGATGAATATGCCTTATTATGGAGGCACTTTAGCCCTTAAGCAAGAAGCTGATCTTGTTTTATCCTGTTTTCATTTTTTTGATGCCTTTAGACATATGCGACTCCTTGCACCCAGCTACCTCATCCTAGAAACCCAGTGTTATGTGATTCATTTGATAGCACCACATTTTCCAGTGTAAGCAGATGGACAGGACCGTTTTGGTGCAGCCTGTTGTGCCATGGTGTCTCTTTAGATGAGAAGAACTGATGTTTAAATGTCCCTTATTGGGTTTGTGTGTGGTAATAAGAAAATGGAGAGAAAAAGTACAATACATACCCTCATAATAGGATTTGCATTACAGATGAATCTGTTTGTTTTGAAGTGTATGTCATTGATGTTTTGTTAAAGTGCTCCTTTTTGTCCTCGAACACATTTTTTTTTCTCTCACTACATTTTTTTTTAAATGTTCTTTTTTTAAATAAAATATTTAAACATCCATAAAACAACAACAAAAAATAGAATAAATGACTGATAAACTTTGCAAAATACCATAAAATATTATGAATTGTTTTCAGAAAATATATCTTGAATTAAGAATATTTTAAGCATAAATGTAATAATTTAGTTCGATTTTATGCTTAAGCCAAAATGGGGTAAATAAAATAAGATTTTAATATCTGATGCAGTTTGTTTTTGTTTCATTTATTTTATTTGTTATGCATTCATTTATTATTGTTTTAGTTTATTTAAAAATTGTATTCATTCATTCATTTATTATTATTATTATTATTATTAGTTTTTCTATTATTTTATTTATTTTGTTGCAGCATAGTGTTAAATTTCTGTTAAATTAAAATCATTCTCTCTCTTTCTTTTTGTCTAGCTGCAGGAGTACTACAAGAAGCAACAGGAGCAGTTGCACCTCCAGCTCCTTACCCAGCAACAGCAAGCAGGGAAGCAGGCCAAAGAGGTGAGACACCCTTGCCTCTTCCCTCTGTAGTGCACTTCACCGTGTACTTCACCTTCATAGCACCCTAGATGAGCATCCTCAAGAAGGCTGACACATCATTTGTCACACAGTAGAGGCCAGTTCCTCTTGAAAGCCAGAAATGAACTCTTTGAAAATAACTGTATTCTAATATGTGAGATGATTGCATGACTGATTGTGTGCTGCACTGAGCGCCACAGACCTTATAAAGGCTCTGTAATCACTGAGTATTACATGAAATCCTCAGTAGGAAAACAGACGGATGTTTTTTTCCCTCCTCTGTCAAGCACTCAATTGCATTTTGTGTATTAAGTGATTCAAAAATGCGGATTAAGACATTTGGGGAATATGGATTTTCATTTCTCTGTCATTGACCAAAGTCATGCTCCAAACCTTACCATGGGCTTCCCCGCTAATACTCGTTAAGTATTAATTTACAAGTCGCCGCTTGCTAAGCCTAGTGGAAAATCCCTATTACAACCCACTATGGTGGAGTCGACGAGTTTCTTTAATTGTCAATTAAGGCACTGGAGTAGGAGAAGGACCTGATGTGGGTAATGAAGGTGAGGGGGAATAATGTTGGATCACTGAGGATAAGACTGCAGCACAACAAAGGCGAGGGCATAATTACCCGTCTGCGCACTGCGGGAGAGGAGATCTGCGCTAATCTGGCGGTCAAATGAAATCCAAACTTTTGCGGCCTGTGTGTTAGGAGCGTGAGCTATATCTGATACAACTTAATCAAGGAGTTTCTGCGAGGGCTTAATGAACAAACGGCTTAGCGGAGAGATTAGCACATAGCTGTTTGAACAGTTGCTAGCAACATGCAGGTTACCAAAGCTTGTGTAGCTTAGTCTAGTTAGTCTTCCAGCCTCTACAAACTGGTGTGTAAAAATCGGTTTAGCTGGTTTTACAGCCTACCTATCTGAAAACAGTTGATATTAGCACATATCTGCTAGCACAGTTGCTAACAAGATGCAAGTTGTGGTACCATGTGTTGATGAAAGGTGACCACCAGTGGACTGAGGGTTCAAGGTGAGTCCTGCTAAACATGTTCAAACCAACCTAAGATAGCTTTCTGGTTTTTAAGCTGGTTTAAGATGGTTTATTTAGTCTCTCAGCCTCCCCAAACTTGTTAAATTGGTCTAGCTTGTCTCCTAACCTCACTAAACTGATATTAAGAAGGTTTAACTGGTCAGTCAGATGGTTTTACAGACTAACTATCTGAAATGAGCCCAGAACCATCAAAACAGCAGAGATGAGCACATAGCTGCTAGCACAGTTGCTAACAAGTGGTATCCTGTTTAAATGAAAGGAGATCAGTGAATTTGTGGAATTGAGGTGAGCCCTGCTAAACAAAATGCTCAAAACAGTCTTAGCTGGCTTAGTCTTTAAAATGGCCTAGATTGTCTTCAAGCCTGACTAAGGTGTTTTTTTTGGCTGGTTTAACTAGCCTCTCAGCTGACATTTCAGCTGAAAAGCGCCCAAAAACCATCATAACAGCAAACAAAACACCCTAACCAGCTTGACCATGTTAGGACACTGGCTTATATGAGAGAATAATCTACAGTCTCAGTTGTATTTATGGTCGCAGCTAACAACTCCACCACAAATAGCAAATAGGACAAATCCCATCTAAGCTACATAGGGTTGAGGGTGGTTTGCAGTCCTCTGTATGTGTGACTGAGAGGATCAAAAAAGTGAATGAGCTCTTGACTTCATAGCAGGTGAGAGACTGAGGTGGGGGAGGATGCTAAGGCCGTGGACGACAGGGATTAAGACCCGTTAGATATGCCCTAGACAGTATAGTGACTGATAGAGCAAATGCGTGGCAAATGCACATGGTGCCCGAAACACACACACACTCTTCAAATGAGACCAGTATCCTGACATTTCCCACAGATAGCCAAGGAACGTGTCAGAGACAGAAGGAAAAAAAAGAAAAGAAAAAAGATTGAAAAGTGAGAGGGAGGGGAAAGGTATAAAAAATCATGACTAACCTTATTCAAGGCCTCAGGAGTTTTTCAGACATTTTCCCTTATTAAATATTAGAGCAAGGGAGATGGTGTGCTCTCTGAGTAGGGAAATTAAATTGGGAGGGCAGTGGTCAGCTCCTCTTCCCTGCGGATCAGCTCACGTTTGTTCAGGGCCTCTTTTGTGGGCCTGAAATTTGGCACTATGCAACTACTCAAATGTAGACAAGAATACTTGGCCAACATGCTGCGGTCCAGTTGTACATACTGAACGTGTGCTTTTGCGTTACTGTCTCAGTAAGAAACCTAAGTACTCCTTACTGCTACCCCACCACACAATTTTATTAGGTTGGAAATCTACTGTACCACCACCTGTTTTCTCAAATTAAAATTAAATGAATATAAAATTAAAAATAAATTAAAATAGGTTTAATTATTTTGTTTATATTATTACTAGTATTATTATTATTATTATTATTATTATTATTATTATTATTATTATTATTATCGTCACTGTTATTATTATAAATTTAAGGTTGGATGTTGGAATTTAAAATGATTTTTATTTATATTTAAATGGTTAATTTTTAAGTATTTTATTTAGTGTTGTCAGTTGATTAAAAAAAAGTAATCACATTTTTTCTGTGATTTAATTTCACCTAACATTGATTTTAATATATTTTTATATTGTAATACTTTCACATTGAATCTCCAAAATAATTTAGAAACAACAAAGATATATTTAAATTTTTTGTTTAATGACATCTTTACTAAGCACTATGAATAAAGCCCAGTGTCACTGATACCAGTACTGAAAATACCTTTAATATATCAGAGCTTAACACTAAGGTTTTTTTTTTTTTCTACAGGCACAGTCAGGCTGGTTCAAATTCTTACCTGCCCTGCTAAAATGCACAAAAAAAGTTATTGTTTTCATTGTTTTTGACCTATGCAACCTTGTAAACAGTGCTTTAGGATTTTCAGTTAGGTCTAACAGGTAGGAAATATACAAACATTAAATAATCAAACACTGTCAAACAGCAAGCAGGGAAGAAGGCCAAAGAGGTGAGACACCCCTGCCTCAAAACTCTTTACGTTTATTTAGCACTTTTTAACTAATTTCCCGCTTTTCTATCTGTCTATCTCACCTCTCAGCCTGCTTGTGCTGACTGGCAGGGATATGGGCTGCAATTAAAGCATCTTAAAGCATCCACTAACCATGTGGTATCCTTTAGGTGAGTGTGTGTGTATATATATGTGTGTATCTATCTATCTATCCATCTATCTATATATTTGTATAAAACATACATATATATACATAAACATATACATATATACATATATATACATAAGATGCAAAAAAAGAACTCAAATCTATGTGGTGAGCAGCTCTTTGTGAATAAACACCTGAAACGTGCGCACAATTGACAGCTCGCCAGTGCCGTATTAAATTCTCTTTTAAATTATTTAAAGTGTTAAATAAACGTAAAGAGTTGTGAGGCAGGGATGTCTCAATTACATATAAATATATTAACTGATAAATACATGCTGTCTGGATTATTACAGCAAGGAAAATCGGATATACAGTAAGCATATTGGATTAGGCCATGTTTAAGGATTCGTGTGTGTTTGTGTGTGTGTTTTGTCTGCCGTGTAGTGGTGTTCCCCTGGGGATGAGTGCCCTGACAGCACTGGACTAAGAGTAAAGCAGTCAGGCGTGAGGAGACGAAAGAAGAACACAAGAACGTGTGGTGTTGTTTCTCATCCCTCTAGCCCTCTTATAAAGCTTTTCGTCCTCTGAAATCCATGTTCTGCCATGCTGTTGGTTCAACTGGCACTGGAAACTGACCCCTGAAATCATTAAACAAACTGTATCTCTGGCCATAATACCACCACATCAATTTTGTCATCAAAATATTATATTTTCCTTTCATTCGTCATTAGTAGCATCATATTTCAACATTCAAGGCCTGTTCATAAAATCCGTGATTGAAATCAGAAGCTCATACTCATGGCTTTGTTTGCTGCTGAAGATGGAGAGATGACACTTTATGCTCTCCTTCAGTAAAAGATGCTTTAATTGCAGCCCATATCCCTGCCAGTCAGCACAAGCAGGTTGAGAGGTGAGATAGACAGATAGAAAAGCGGGAGAGATGGTTGCCACACACATTTTTGCATCATCAATCCAGACTTTTGCTCTTTTTCTGTTTTTTTTTTTTTATTGTTTCGCCCGCTCTCTCTCTCTCTCTATCTCTCTCTCAGTTTGACGGTTGAGCTGTGGAGTCACCCTGGAGTCAGCCTAATGAAGTAGCGCTGTCAGTCGGGCCTGGCGTGCCCAAACTCTGTTTGATGTGCTCATAAATCAAGCTGACAGGCCTGTTACTTCGCTAGCTTTAGCCACTCAACTGCATCTAATGTAAACAGCGTGCAGACACAATGTGTTAAAGAACTTGAACTGTGTCCCATGAGACCGAAACAGGGAGAGAAATAGAAAGGAGAGGAGACGGGGATGAAGAGGATGAGGAGGAAGAGAGAGGGATAGACATGCTGAATATTGGCATTAGCTCACTTCTTCGGTTGTGTGTTTGTTAACTGAATGTTCTTTGTTCACACTTTCATCACATCTTTCAGTCTCAAAGTTAGGGGGGGAGAACAGGTGCGTCTCTCCATGGAGAGTTGGGGCCAGATTAAGAAAGAAGTTAAGAAATTTCTTTAGATAAAGTCTACGAAGTTCGTAAGTGCAATTCTTGAAAAATACCTAAGATGTTCTCAAGTATTTTCTTTGTGTGTGTGTGTATGGGTGCACTTATATGTGCTGAACGTTGGCGAAAATTAGGTGTAATTATAAAATGAAAAATGAGGTCCCTATTTGAAGCAATTTTGTAATGTTGTTGCTCAATTTCGCAATTCATCAGAAGGCAAAAAGTCATGTCGCACATAATCATGACAGATCATTGCTTATAAAGTATAGAATTATACTCAAGTTAGCTTAGCTTAGCACCATGTTAATGTCAATCAATTGTGAGTTGATTGCTGATGAGTTGATTATATGCTGCCTATTCCAAATCGTTTTGCATATGTAGGGTGTACTGTAGGGAACAAAGCAGCTCTGTAGGTTTTGGAAAGGGCTTGTGTTTTCTCTCTTCTCTGTTGGTGTTGACCCATGTGACCCTTTCCCATGAGGCTTTGTGGTTCGGGTGGTGACCTCAAGCACTTCTCTGACAGTGAGATTAAGAAACTACCTTTAATTATTTTCCTTTTTTTATTTTCCTTCCCTCCTTCAACATATTTTTCTCTCTCCCCTCCACTTTTTTTGTGCCGTTATCTTAAAGGAGATAAGGCCCATCTCTCATTGGGGGAACATCAAAAAGCGTGTTGCTGGAAACACTGATTTGACTCAGGCCGGTTCAGGAAGGAGGATATTTATCACCACGACACCAACTGACCTTATCGGATATATAGAAAATCAGGTACACTTCTGTTCAAAAGTTTAGGGTTTGTAAGAATTTTCTTACAATGTAATGTTTAATGTAATGTTTTTGAAATAAGTCTCATTGATCTGCATTTATTTAATCAAAAATACAGTAAAAACTGTAATATTGTGAAGTAATATTATTATTTAAAATAACTATTTTCTATTTTAATATTTTTTTGAATATTATTTATTCCTGTGATGGCAAAGCTGAATTTTCAGAACTCATTACTTCAGTCTTCAGTATCACACGATCCTTAAGAAATCATTGTAATGTTGATTTGTTGCAAAATAAATATTTAATCAAAGTTGGAAACTGGTTTTGTGGAAACTTTTTACTTTTTTCAGTATTTGTTGATGAATATTTGTTACAGGAAAGCTGTAAAGAAAATCTTTATTTGAAATATAAATAGTTTGTAACATTATAAATGTCTTTATCACTTTTGATCAATTCAGTGCATCCTTTTTAAATAAAAGTATTAATAATCGTAAAAATCATACTTACCCCAAACTTTTGAACGGTAGCGTAGTCCTGGCACAAACTCTCAATGTCATCAGTTGAGTCAATGATGTCATGTTACAGTAGGTCACTTTAAACATAAAATACATGCATCACTTTTAAATTGGTCTTCTTCACCTTGGCCCTTTTTTCTGTTCTTTCTCACCTCTGGCTAAAGATCTGAAGGTTTTTTTTTTTTTTTTTTTAAGTTTAGGGCTTGTCTTGGAGTACACTGTGCTTATGTCATAGCTGATAAAACAGGTTTTTCATCTCTTTGTTAAACGTCACCAGAAGTCAGCTGGAACAAAAATAAATCTCTTGAAAGCTGAATGATGACTATCCACTCACATTGAGACCTGTTTATTAAACAGCGCAAGAGAGTTTTGGAGTCATGCTTCTCACGTTTCACAAAACACATTTCATGCATAGTGAAAAAAATACCAAGCCTTATTGTAAAATGATAAACATCTGATGTCATATAATCTGGAACTGTTCTTAACATTGCGCACAGATGTTGTTAGTCACTGTTTATTGCCGTGTTAATTGCGAGCCAACCACATGCTAACAGATTGCTACACGCAGGAATGAACGAGCGTGTCTTTGGTTGTCGGTCCTAGACCACATGGAACTGTCACACACAGATTAATGCGTTATCTCTTAATGCATGAGGCTTCACAATGCACTTCGACACTTTGAACCAAGCCTGTTGTCTGCTTGTTGTCTACCGCCACAGGATGTGCTTTGGTGATTGGCGGGGAAAATATCTCTATTCCAGGATATGTCCTATCTAAACATGTCCTGGACGAGGTTGAAGGCTTATAAAAACCAATGAATGTCTCCTCTTTCCCGCCCTCTCCATCCTGCAGCTCTCCAAGTCTCTTCCTCCCACTTTTCCCATCTCTTTGTTTTGATGTTTGTTTAACATGCCTCTCTCTCTCTCTCTCTCTCTCTCTCTCTCTCTCTCTCTCTCTCTCTCTCTCTCTCTCTCTCTCTCTCTCTCTCTCTCTCTCTCTCTCTCTCTCTCTCTCTCTCTCTCTCTCGTTCTCAGCAGCAGCAGTTGGGGAATAAACAGCTGGCTTTCCAACAGCAGTTGATCCAGATGCAACAACTACAGCAGCAACACATTCTAAATCTACAAAGACAGGGCCTGGTGAACCTTCAACCGGGCCAAGGAGCAGTACCCATTCAGAGCCTGCAGCAAGGTACACATACCAATGCAATTACACAAATTATCTGTTAAACAAGGCTCAGGATTCACTGTTTTTCCAGCAAATGAGTAGGTTGTCCCATTTCTAAGATTTTCTGATACAGTACCTCTGTGACAAACTGCATCTGGTGAGTTTCGACAGACACTTTGCCATTCTTTGAGGCCACAAGTACTGCCAGATTCTAAAAAGTAGTATTTTGTCTTGGTTTCCAGTTCAAATATCTAAAAATACTTGCAATGAATTTATGAGAATCAACACTGCATAAAATGTTCAGACTTGTTTTTGTAGTTTGTATCTTGAATATAAGTGTTTTTTTATTGCACTGCCAGATTTTCTTGTTTATACTTAAAAGGAAAAATGTACTAGTGTAGTAAGACACAATACTCATATTCAAGATGAAAATGAAAACAAGTCTTAATATTTTACGCATTGTGGGCATTTATTTTATGCCAAGGACTTTTTAGATATTCTGAAAAACAAGTCAAAGACAAATAAACACATTTAAAAAATATATGTTTGTCCTTGTTGAAAGAAAGAATGAACCAGTCAAAGGAACATGCCAAGCATGCCAATAAAGGCAGATATAGTGTGTGTAGAAATGTGTTTATGTAGTATGTGCACAATGTACTTCATCAATGGTCAAATCAACACATTATAAATAAACATATTTCATGTATATCACTAAAAATAGTTAAGTGTAATTAGTTCAGTGTACTATTTTAATATTAGTACTATGTTTTTTGCTTATAAGAAGAGTGTGTTGTGCTGCTAAGCTTAGCGACATGTTAACGTCAGACTATTGAAATCAATTACACCTGCTATTTGTGTGACAAGGGAAGAATGTTCTTTATCGAATTTAGTACGTGCTATGAAAGGGAATTTGGGTGCAATAATTTTTTGTCAGCTAGTTTTGTTGCAAATACTGACTCACTTGAACTAATGTATATCTTTGAAGGTAAAAAAACTCTTAGCTTGTCAATATTGACCGCAAAAATATGACTCCGTCTAGCCCCAGGGTGAGGTGCTACAACCGCAGGCCTTTCAACCCGGTGGTCTGTCTCTTTCACAGCTCGCCTCTTGTCCTCAACAGCCAGAAAAACACCACAGAACGTCTGATTCGCTCCTTTAGTGATGCCTATTAAAGGAAAGTGGAGCTCTGGAGGAAATGCAGTGTGCTAAATAAATGCAGCATCTGTGTTCATGCCCGTAGCCCAGGACCAGATGGCATTCTCAGGCTGAGGCCAGACCTGCGTACGCCGCCCACTTATTCTTCCTTAGTCAGCCTCCACCATACACACACACACACACACACACACACATATGCATGCTCTCAAATTGCCCCGCTACTACATGCGCAAACTTAAATGCTAATAAAGCTGGCTGTAAAATGAATCCCTCATTCTTCTTCCTCCAAAATTTGGCAATGAGCTATCATCTCAATCTATTAGAGCGGGATGAAGCCCCCCGGAGACTAACTACAGCCATGTCCGTAGAGCCACATGTGAAGCTTGTTAACTTAATCAGCTCATAAAGAGATAAAAGCAAAGCTTGATTGTTGGTTTTGTGGAAGGCAGTCATTTGGATAATAGGTAAAATATGCCACAAAATTCACTGGGCTTTGTGCACAGGCTTGGAGGGGGCTTATGTGTGTGTGCGCGTATGTGAGTTTTACACACGCTCCAGACACGCTTACCCTACAGAAGGAAATGGAGGTTTTGGATCCGTTTTAAATGTATTTTTCCATTTTTCCTCATTTTGTCAAAGAGTCCAACCAGAAATGGATCTTGACTGAAAACTGGCCACCATCCGCCGAAATTAGACACATCAACTTTTACAGGTTCCACAGTGGCCATAACTTTTCAAGAGCCTCAACAGGACAGAACAAACAGGGAGCCGACTCCAGTTTCCATGCCGAAATCCCTGCAACTCTTGCCGATAGGGCCTCCAAAATGATCGCAGTCTTTTATTAGAGTGCTTGACTCTCATTCTTGCCCATTGCTCTTGACATCTCTGATTATTTCAGTCTTAAGAAAACAGAGACTCGTCATCCGGAATCCTGAGTGGGCCTACCACACACGCGCACACTCACACACACATATGCGCACGGCTGCTTTTAGGAAAAAAAAGGAGAGGGAGAGAGCAAAGCAAGGAGTAAAGCAGAGGAAGGTTTGCAGATTGATGAAAATAATTTTTAGCGACAGCTGTAAACTTTTGGCTTTGGCATCTTTCTGGCGTAGACCCCAGCGCCTGCCTCCCACTCCCGTTGCTTATGTCATTGTTTCAAGGGGTCTGAAGAACAATAAACTCTGGGCTCTTGGAATCCCTTCAACAAATCCTGCGACAGAACAGAATCATGGAATTTCCCCACAATCCCTCTCTGAAAAGAAGCCCTCCATTATGACTGGCCAGCCAACCATGCGCATTCTTCTGGCTAGTCATGCTTGGCCGTAGCTGCTGCTGAAAAGGATTTGTTCTCTGATCCATGGGTGGCGCCAACCGTTGTTGTTGTTGTTTTCATGTTTGTTTGGCGTGTCCAGTCATTCCCTCAGAAAGGCTAGAGTTTCAAACCCAAGTGACTCACTGCATTAGACAGACTACTAGCTGGGATGACTTTTGTTTCTTTGTAATATTCACTTAACAGTTACAGTAAGTCATTTTAATTCCTGTCCAAAGGGTGCAACCAGATATGTTGGACTCAGCTTAATGCTTTGTGATCACCATGCCAAACTTTTCTCCAGTTCTTTTTCAGGAGTTATGATGCATGAAGTTAGACGAGGGAGCAGACATGAAAAACTAAAGGGGCAGTTTTAATGTTGCCTTGTTGACTGGCCATCTATTTATGAATGTTAGTCACATGTAGATGGTAAACAAAGTGTAATGTAGTCCGAGCTGTGGTGAAACAGGAGCATACTGTACACGTTCACACCTAAAAAAAAGTTTGGGGTCAGTAAGATTTCAAAGAAAAAAATACTTTTATTGAGCAACGATGCATTAAATTGAACAAAAATGATTCAAGATGTTTGCATTATTAAAAACATTTCAAATAGATTTAAAGAAATGTTTCTTAAGCACCAAATCAGCATATTAGAATGATTTCTGAAAGATCACGTGACCCTGAAGACTGGAGTAATGGCTGCTGAACATTCAGCTTTGCCATCACAGGGATGAGGTTGACTTCAATGTTTTCTGTAAAGTGTGTGTGTGAGAGAAAGAGAGAGTGTGTGGCCAACCACAGGAGAAACGCCTCACCTGCCCCTGTGTGTGCGACTGTGTGTTTGGAAGCAAATGCAATACAAAAACACTTCACTGTAGGTAAACCGCTCCATCTCCACCCTGCGTCCTCCCTTCCACTTCCTATGTTCTGGCTGTTCTTTCACAAAAGTAGAAACTTGCAGAAAACACCTCCCTCCACCGGCCTGGTTTGGTTTTCTTGCAGGGTTAAAGTACATCCGTGGCCCTGTGGTGCTCTGTCAGGTTGTCTGTGTCTAGTGAACAACAGCCTGTAGCTGCGAGTGTGGCCGTACATAATTTCCCTGGCCTCGGGCCTGCTGGGAAGAGAGGGGGTGGGGTGAAGAGAGCCAGGCCAGGCGAGGAGTTTTGTTTTGGCGGGGTCCGGGACAAGAATGCTGGCGGACCAGACATAATATTTAGATTGCTATTAAGTCTTTGCCATGTGAGATAGCGTAGCAGGCTGTGGCTTTTCGGGAACAGTGTGCGCCAGACGAGCTTACCCCCCTCCCCCTCTTTTTTACACCCTCAAACCTCCCTCCCAACCTAGACCCCCTCCGCCTTTCCAAGAGACGAAAACAATCCCGAATTCAGCAAGTTTGAGGGGAAAATAAAACAAAAAAAATGCCAAGAGAGCATCTCGCCAAGATTAATTCACCCAGTGAGTTCCAGTGCCGGTCGGGACAGTGATAATTACAAATGGAGGTAGCCAGGGGGATTTGCGGAGATGTTGAAAGATAACAAAAACACGCTGAAATTAGCCATTTGGTTCCTCAGATTTGGACAGTTCCCTCCTTCTGCTCTCCCGTGAACTTAACAAGTCCCATTGGCGTTCCCCCCTCCCGTAGTGAAGTGTGGCGCGGTGTGCGCCTGGTGTTTTATGGCTTGCCACACTAATGTCAGCGCACTGCCAGACTTTTAAGATCTCTGGGGCGGGATGCGCTGCCAGCTGGCCGCCGTTCAAGATGAGGTGAGGTGGAGAGGGGGTGGCTTTAGATGTGTGATAAGAAGACGCAGGTTTTGAATGCCTTCAGAAGGAGCTCTCATCATTCAACACTAGGCTTATAACCTTCAGCACAACAAAGATGAGGAAAACTAATAAATATACTGAACGAATGTCTCTTAGAATTGGTTTCATCATATGGCACCTGTTGTTGATTCAGGGATTGTCAACTCACCTATTTGTGTTTGTTTTATATAGCAATTATAGTTTACTAAAGGTGGTATTTTGTTTCTGACTAAAGACATTATGGTTTATTGTAATAAATATTGATTTATAGTTTGTAGTAATCTCTTGATTGCTTTCTGTCCATTTCAGCCATGTGTCCCACTGACCTGCAGCAGTTGTGGAAGGACGTGGCCAGTGTTCAGAGCACAGAGGAGGCCATGAAACACGAGGGTCTCGATCTGACCACCAACAGCTCCAACACTACCTCATACTCGGCCTCCAAGGTCTCACCTCAGATCCCCCATCATCCTTTGCCAAATGGACAGAACTCTGTGCACACTCCAAAGAGAGACAGGTCAGTGGAAAATTCACAAGCAAACTTTTGTTTATCCACGGCATATTTTTTATAGTTAGTCAAATACATTAATGACCAGTATCCACAGTTTAAAATAAAAATGGAAACAAACAAGTGCTATAGTTATACTTGTATGTTTTCATCATGAGCATTCAGAGTGCTACATGACATATGTATTTCATAAATAGATATTTTTGTCACACAAGTCATATTTCAAGGTCTCTGCTGTCAGGTGCCGTTTGATGAGCTGATGTAAAATGCCTGGGTTCATTTGATATTAGGTGCTCGTGTGAGTTCCTGCCTTCAGCATGACTGACGCCCCTGTGCCAGTTTAGCATGAGTGTGTGTGTGTGTGGAGTGGGTGAAAGTATACTGTGAAAATTTAGCTGAGAGGTGAGCAGCTGTGTGTGAGAGAGAGAAAAGTGGTCCTACTATGGGGTACTTATACGTTCTATCAATTTTTAAGAGCAAGACTCTTTGAGTGGATCTCGTCCTTCACCAAGGAGTCCAGTGACGAGCATCTCATGCCTTATTCCAAAGGCGCTCACCTGCAGAGCACTCAGTGAGTAAAACACACACATGTATGTATGTATATGCTCACATGGTTACCTAGACATCTAAATGAGGACCCTCTTAGACTGCTGTTGTTCTTATATAAATGTAATGTATCAAACCTACACCGGGCCAGCCAAGCCTATACATGCACACATACAGTACATGCAAGATGTAAATAAGTGAATCAGAAACATTGTATCATTTATATTCACTTGAATGGTTCTGCAGTGTGATGTTTGCAGCGGTTCTGTGGAACTTTTTATGTAATATGGCCATTTTTACACCGGTGGGACCTCCAAACTACAGCTAAATAAACCCACACACACCAGCAGCACTATCACACACCCCACCCTGTCATGCTACACGGACATGGCTAAACAGAAAGAAAAGCACGCCCTCCATCATGTTTTCTTCTAACACTGTTCTCCCTGACTTGGCCTAACACATTTGCACACAAACACACACACACTCACAACTGTAAAGGGAAGAAAAACTGTGCGGTGAGGCTAATGCATGGCACATGTGGACAGTGTGGTTGCCAGTAGTTTGTAATGTCTAGCGCTCGAGCAGCTTCTGAATTGCGTGGGCCGTCCACTGCCAGCACATCTGATGAAGAGGTGGAGGGAGCATGTGTGTGCCGCATCAGGAGGGCCTCATCTGCAAGCAAGCTGCTTTATATTAAGCAGTACTCTGATGTGGAATTGGGAAGAGTTCCCCAGACCTTCAACCGCCACAAGCCGCACTCCCCCCCCATTTAGCCCCCTGCCCATGCTTAGCAACAGTCAGACACATGACGAAGGATTCTGTGGTCCCTGCCCTCACAAAAAAAAAACAAGCTACATGCTAGCCCATGGCTGTTGGCCAGGCCCAAAATGAAAAATTGCTGGATGAGACTGCTGGCGAGAGTTCGAGGCTGATTCGTTATGGATCTCTACAGAAGCCGGGCCAGAGAGACCCGATCCAGACTTCTCGGCCACAGAGCACACAGTGGCTGTATCTCAAATGAAACAAAACCATAACGTTTATCCCCAGGCCCCACCAGCAGGCCCTGTCAGCACATCAGCAGCCACCTTATCCGAACTCCCATCGTTACCGAGAAACATCTGAAGATCATCCACGTTCATTCGTAATTAGATAGCGGCGTGTTGTTCCTGGCCGCATCTCAGACATTTGAACCTGCGTCGTAGTGCAAGATGCTATTACAATGACATACACTTACTATTGGAAACCTGTCAGTTACGATTATGGAAAGCTGACGAGTTTTTTTTTTTTTTTTTTTTTTACATTTACCAGGTCCTCTCAAACTGCATTTGTTCAAAGCTTCCTGAAGGACTGGCTCAAAGCTATCGGCTTTCCCAGACAGGGAACATTTAAGACTGTTTCCATTGCTTCATTGCTTTGTATTAGTCGCATGTGTGTGAGACTACCATGCCGACTGTCTGAAAACATTTCAATAAGATATCGACCCCAATGAGTTGTTTTGATTAAGCAAGCAGGTGTTTTGATGAATGGAGCGTGTAATTTGTGTTTTCCTGAACACTCCTACCGCTTAGGTAAAAGTTTAGTGTGACATAATCATTTATAGTTCGACTAACCAGATCTTTTTTTGTCTTTCTCAGCTCGACCCATGAGGAACACACGGCCTCCCACCCGCTCTTCGGACACGGCGAGTGCAAGTGGCCCGGCTGCGAAGCGCTCTGCGAGGACATGGGCCAGTTCATCAAGTGAGTGACAGCTGTCCGTTAAATCCACTCCAGAAGCACATCGTGTGCTACATTCACGTCAAACCTTGTAACACGCGTGAAACCCCCTGCCAAGCTGCAGAGCATTCATCATTGCCCACTGCGTCCCGCAAAACAAGTCTCTGGCTGTTAGCATTTACATCTGTCAATGTGCATTCATCCTTTTTTCGATGAGCTTGCAGATCGCTTGTAAACTAAAGGCCTTCTCTTGCGCTGAAGTAAGTGTGGGGATGAGAGGAAAGGCAATGATAAAGCCGGGCGGCTGACAGCCATGTTCAGGTGTGATGTTTGAACAGACAAGAGACGAATGAATTCCACAGGGAGGTGGGGGGTGCAAGGTTATTGCTGAAGAGAGCGTGAGACATTCGCCAGCGCTGTGGGACTGTACTCGTGTATGAAAAAAGAGGGCTAACGCTTGATAGACAGGTATTTCACAGTCAGAGGACACAATCAGAGTAAACTAGAGTGCCCTCTGTAGAGTTACAAGCAAATGCGTAGTATGTCACAGACTATAAATGTTTGTACGCACCTTTTGGTTTTCCTTAAAGATTATAAATAGAGAGAGAGTTTAAAAAAAAAAAAAAAAATTAAAACAATAGTGACAGTAAAGACATTTATAATGTTATGAAAGATTTCTATTTCAAATGAATGCTGCTCTTTTGAACTTTGTATTTATCAAAAGATAAAATAAATTGACAAATGACACCAAATCAGCATATTAGAATGATTTCTGAAGGATCATATGATATTCACTGAAAACTGGAGTAACGGCTGTTAAAAATCCAGTGTTGGCATCACAGAAATACATTACATGTTAAAATATATTAAAATAGATAAGCTATTTAATTTTTTTATAATATTTCACAATAATAAATTTTTTCCTGGTTTTTGATCAAATCAACAAATCTTTGGTGAGCATAAGACAACTGTTAAAAACACACAGACCCCAAATTTTTCAAACATTATCGTACAATATGTATCTATATATAGATATGTACAGAATATACATAGTTTAATATCTGCATTAAAGTAATTCTTTAGTAATACACTCAATACAGGTACACAGTAATTTTTAGCCTAAAAAAAGTTATCTCTGATGTGACCATACATCTAGTTTTTTTTTTTTTTTTTTTACTACTATACAAATAGTACTACTTCTAATTTCTTTAGAGGTAACAAAGTTGATAAATTATTTAGTGGGCCTTTTGGGCCTGATAATTTCTGAATTCAGTTGTGCAACAGTGTGCAAGAACTCCAGAAATGAACTGTATGGCTTTCACAACACTTTTTCCCAAAGGTTCAGCTTAATACTTTTGCACAGGAAACTAGTTTACACGTGCCCTGCTAGTAACCATAGAGACAGATGTCCGGTTCTCTTCTTGTTGACCTGTCCTGCGTTCAAGAGGAAGCGTGTGTGTGTGTGTGTGTGTGTGTGTGTGTGTGTGTGTGTGTGTGTGTGTGTGTGTGTGTGTGTGTGTGTGTGTGTGTGTGTGTGTGTGTGTGTGTGTGTGTGTGTGTGTGTGTGTGTCTGACTGATCAGGTAGCTGCCCGCAACTCTTCAATGCTGTCAGAGGCCGATTAACTCCCCACTCCCATAATTCTGCCTCTCCATTCCTGAGCGCTCCACTGCTGGGTCAAGCAAATTGTTTTCACGCTTCGTTAGTGGTTTACTTAATTAGCTCATTTACAATTAGAAGCCTTTGTTTCTTGGATACAAGCAAAGACATCAAAAAGAGGCTCCCTCCCCTCATCTATCTCCCTTTTCCCAATCTTCTTTCTTCTCGCCATCTCTTTTTCTTTGCGCGTGTTTGCCAGTTTGGGGTCTTTAGGGATGCTGGGGGGGGGGGGGCGAGAGGAGATAAAGAGAGGAAGAGATCAGACAGGGAAGGCGATGTAAACAGTCCCATTGTCTCTGTGTGTTAAAATAATGAGACTTCACAGTGGAAAGTCCTGACATGTCCGCCTGTCACAGGGGTGCGAGCCAGCCATTGCCGTGGCCCCAGCGGGCTCGAGGTTCGCAACGCAACTGCTGTTTATTTTCTCTTCCTCTCCCTCGAACACCACCTTTCATATCCAGCAGGTCAGCTCCATCTCTTACAGTAGTCTGTTCTTGTCCATTAATGAGTGGCGGTCACATCCTCGTGTGTTTATTTACTGGGATGAAATGCTTAGCCTTCGCGTCATCTTTTGACTCCAGGGCTGTGCTTTCTCGAGGGGACCGCTGTATTGACAAGCCGGAAAGATGTGTATGTAAATTTCCTCCGGTCGTCCCTGGCGACGGGGGTGAAGAGCGTGCTTGGTGCACTCGGGCGGGAGAGGGAAGCGCGTATGATAGTCGCTGACACACACATCAAAGAGCCGGAGAGTCTGGGAAAGTTTTAAGAGTAAAGCTGTTGTTTGGTTGCACGGTGTCTCATTTCACATAGCCTCGGGGCAAGCGGAGAGAGGGGGGGACGTGAGATAAGAAGGAGGGGGTGACAGATATTGCCGTCAGTGCCGTGCACCCTGGCCTAGTCAGAACACTTTAGTCATCGCTAAAGATGGGAAAAGAGGAGTCTCTCTCTCTCTCTTCTTGTGTTCTTTTTGTCTATTCTATAGCCCCATCTGGCTGCCTGCCACTTATAGTAGGAAATGAGGCCCACATGGAGTCGGTGCCCTCTGTACGAACGCCTGCCATTCACAAAGCTCTACACATCCCTCGCACCGTACATGTTCATTTTGGGTAATTTAATATCGCTTTCAGCTTCCAATAAGGGGGCATTCACACAGAATGTGTTCTTTTTGCACTATTATTTTAATTGTTGGTCTATCTAAATGTGTTTGACAGCCACGTTTTTTAACATGAACAAAGCGTTTTTAAGTCTTAACTGTTTTAAATGTTCCATTAGGCAGTCGATTGAACTGAACACGTTGCATTTAGAAACACAAGATGGATTATTATGTTATATTATATTATTAATTATATTATGCATATAATGGATTGTATGAACTTTGGATAAAAGTGTCTCCCAAATGCATAAATGTTTATTATATAATATTAAAATATACAATTGTCATCATGACCATAACTAAGTGCCTCTTCTAAGGTCTTGGTGACATATAATTAGCAGTTGCTACTGTAAACACGGTAGTGATGCTTGCCCCGCCCACTGATTCTTCTGATTGGTCCACTGTCTTAAAAACTGACCTCGAAGAGGATCTTCTTTTAAGTTGACTGTGTCTTATAATATTCAAGCACAAGAAAAAACAACAGAAAAACAGTGAGACATCCATCTAGTACAAAACTATTAAAAGCAGTGCAGTTAAACACATAAAATGTCCTGTGTGAACAGCCGCTAAGAGTGTAGTACTCTCAGCTCTGTTTAATACAATTTCACCACTTTTTAAATCCTTTTCACAGAATTCAGTTCAGAAAATGCTTTGAAACGTCTGTCACTTTCATCTGGACATGATATGAACACTTTTTATCCCCAAATGAAATCTCTGTCTCTTGGTTTTTTCTTTTTCTCTAACTAGAGTAGTGTGAGAATAAAACATTCATTCACTCTTAATCTTCATCCTGTCTCGATCTCACACACTCTCGTCCTGAGCTCTTTAATGATGTTCAATTTTCTCTGGCATGCCAGGACGACATGTGTTAGAATACTCAAGCCCTTTGTCGGGCTGGATTGTGACTGTTTTTGCTGCGACCGTTGTAAATGCTCCTCAAATCCCTGTTGGGGTGCAGGGAGTAAACACTGCCTCATTGTCGGGTCTCTCGGAAAAACGCTGCTACTGTTTATTATGAGCCATAAAATTTGTGGTCTGTTCCTTTATTCAGAAAAAGAGAGAGAGAGATGGGGGGGTGTGGTGGGGGGGCAGAGGGAGAGTAAGATGAGATCATGTTTTTGTTATTATCATCATGTGCTTGCGGGGAAAAATGTCTATCTGCGCCTGGATTAGTCGAGTGGGTGACATCATTGTTTTTGTTTAATTTCTCATGAGAAAGCGAATGCGCACCCCTCTTTTCCTTCAGTCGGACTCTCAAAACGGTTGTGTCATGCGGCGGGTGTCACGGAGATAAAGCAGGCCGGGATCACATCAATGAGTGTGTACTGCGAAGGTTAAGATTCTGCCGCTCACACACACTTCCGTTTGTCGCTCTCCCGCCGCGCGGGGAACTTTACTCATGGGCCACACACGCCAATGAAGAGTCCTAGTAAAATGCACGAGTAAAAGTGTAGAATAAGATTGAGGTTAATATCTGATAACTGGCTGATATTCAAATTTTGTCTAAATAAAATAAAACAATTAAACATTAATGCTAAAATCAGTCGAGTTAACCACTAGGCTACAAGTGATCTTAGGCATGTTCACAACAATATAATGTTCAGTATGAAAATGGATATTAATTTTGAGATTTGCTGAAGATTACAATAAACGTTTAAAAGATTTACTTTAAGCAAGGATTAATGAATGACAAAGGTAATCAAAAAATTGGAGAAATGAGCATTATACACAGCATTATAATGTACAGTATGAGAAATGCTGATTTCTCCTATTTCTTGATCACCTTTGCCATCAACTAACGCTCACGTAAAGTAGATCTTTAAAAACATTATTCATTAAAACTTAATTGTAATCTTTAGCAAATCTCATTCACAATAGGAGAAATGAGCATGCACAATTAAATATTCTCATGAAGATTTTGTTTTAGAATGCTTTCGTTGTAATTCCTCTACTCATCTTCCTGTGACCCTTGACCTCAGAGTCATTAAACTTCACCAGGTGTGTGGTTAGAAGTTGGGAGGGCCTCCTTCCGCACCTGGAGGGATTAATGACATCATTGCTCAAATGCTTCATGACATCATCATTTGGATGTTATATGGATTATATAATTGTGTTTAAATGCATGCAGGGGTTCATTTGTGTGATTTCAAGCATTGGAACGCTGTAAATAAAATGGGTGGGATGAGACAGATGGCGCAAAGGAAAGATCCAAGATCCATCTCCGTGTCCGTGTCCTATCTGACACCGTTCCTTCTTTTTCTTCGATTTTTGCTTCCTCGTTTGGTTCCTGCATCATCTGTTTGTTTTGCTTTGTTTTGGAGTTTTGTTTTGGATTGCTTCATAAAGAAAACATGTCTTGAATAACTATGGGTAAAGCTCACCCATCTAAAGCAGCGCTTGATGAGTAAAACAAATGATGTCATATCCAGGTGTTTTCCCCCCCCATTTCAACTCCCACTCAGAGTTCATGGACTGCGGCAATTTCTGACAAAAGAAACAAAAACCGTTTCCAAAATAATATCCCTCTCCAGCTGCATTTCAACTGAATAACAGAGACATTAGGACACTAGATTAGACCTAATATAGAGAGACGTTCATGTCTAAAGTTATTGTCATCTTTTTCAATAAGTGACGGTAAACGCGGTTAGACAATAAATAAAACTATTTATATGCAAAAGTAGACTTTCAGCAAACAGTACGGTCACATATGACAATCCTCAGCGGAAAACCTCTTTTTCCACGTCTTTCATGTTCTAATATTGTTTTTATTTTCTTGCGAAAGGAAATTGAGTTTATACGCCTAGTGAAAAGTGTGTTTTCGAGTGGAAATCCACTATTGTTAGGGGTTTCCTCTGAGAGGGCCGTTGCGATCCCGAGAGGATTCCATTAAATATTTTTACCCCAAATTGGAAAAATAAACCACTATCTGTGCTCGTATTTTGATTTATGTGAAGTCATGGTTTGCCAAGACGCCGCAACTAGATCTCTGATGTCTCAGTGACCTCTGTATTTGGGTAAGTGTGTGTGTAGTCAGGACGTGACGCCAGGGCATGTAATGTTAACACGTTAGCATACACAGCAGAAACTGCGAGGCAATCCCAAAAGGCTGAGACACAGCCTTACTGTGTGTGTGTGTGCGCTGTATCAGGCAGGTCAGCGACACGGTTTGTGGCAGATGGTCCAAATATGCTTACAGATCTCCCTCTGGGAGTTTAGATAGGGTCGTGGATTGATCTAGTAGACTGTGTATCAGGATATGTCATCACATGTTTGCGTTTCTCTCTCTCTCAGGCACCTGAACAGTGAACACGCCCTGGATGATCGCAGTACGGCCCAGTGCAGGGTGCAGATGCAGGTCGTCCAACAGCTGGAGATACAGGTGGGATGCGCGCACAAACGCAAAATCAACATTTCTCCAAAAATCTTGCAAACGCAATGTTCAAGCTGCCTGACTTTTCCTGTTTTTCCTGTTTTCATTTACATTTATGCATTTGCCACATGCTTTATCATTTTTTTAAGAGTTTAGTCTATATGTTTTTGCCTCGTAATTATGTTACAGGTAATGGAGTCGTAAGTGTCAACTTTAGAGGATCAAGGTCTGAATTTGTGTTCACCAATATGGTTAATAGATGCCGACATTTGGTCTTCCAGAACTCCCCCGTACTATTTCACATACAGAACTGCGCACTTTCCCAGCTGGCATGATTTTCTGCCCATTACATGTCACATAAGTTGATAGAGATCACTGAAGCTTGTAATAGGAAGAGTGATGTAGAGTGCGGGTGCGAGAGAGGAGGCCAGAATATCTGCCTTTGATGGATCCCAATTAGAGAGTTTCCCAGCACTTCTCTCGTCCCTCCTGCCCGCGGACTCTCGGCAAGCACCGTGGGCTGCCTGTCGCTCGCATATACGTGGTGTCATCTCTAATGAGAGAGCTGATAAGGAGAAGGGTGGACATGGGAAGTGCTAGAGACTTCCTCTGCCCGCGGACACCCTCTGTGTGCCTCTCCACTCTTTTAATGTCGGCTTTAGTGCCAATTGTAGACATTTTTCTAATCAGCTCAGTGGTTTTGTTAATTTTCTTTTAGTAAGGCAGCACAATTAATCAGAAAAATTACTAAGATTACAATTGAGGTTGTCCTGCTACTTAATAAAATGACAAATCAATTATCAAAAATGTATTAGCATTATTATTGTTATTGTATGTAAATTATAAAAATGTATTAAATTCTATAATAACATTTAACAAAATGTAAACAAATCACTTGTCATAATCAAAATAAAAATACATTTAAAACAGTAATAATAAAAAAGACCAAACTTAAATTAATAAATTCAATTTAAATAAAAGAAAAAAGAATGTTGCGTGGATGACGTGTTTGCAAAAGTCCAGAACTCTCAGGATAATTTTTATTTTATTTGAACTTTTTGCTACAAATTTTCAATGCAAGGGAATGTTCAAACGTGTCATTTCAGTATGGCCGTAACAGTCTATAACCCTGAAATGCGCTATGTTTAGTGGTAAACAATGTTTTATTGTCCGTGTGAGTAATTTGTTTGGACGCAGAGACTGTCAGAAGAGCGTCTAGTGACAGTTAGGATTGACACTGACAGGACTTCGGTCAAGCACATTAGGTCGCATTAAAGAAACCTTTAGCTATGTGGAAACTGCTCGCACTCCTCAAGCACACGCCAAACTAAAACGCAGGTCAAGTAACCTTACCGTGCCTGCAGCGGTTGAATTCCTCTGCTTTTGGAGCTTTAAATCAACAACCTTTAAAAAAAGAAAAGCACGTCTCCTGGACGGGCTTACATTGAGACGGGCACTTCAGGCCCTCCAGCTTTACGTGGCAGATCTACTTCCCATCATCACAGCCAGTCAAACAGACCTAGTAATTGGTCAGCTTCCCTTTTCTTTCCACGCCACCTCCCCTTCATGTTCTCCATCTCGTCTCATTCCCAAAAATAAACCCCTCACAACAAAGCTCTTTCAAAAAACACTGCCCTGCCAGGCACGCGGGCAGCGAGCTCACTTTGTGGCCCACAAACAGCGTTTAAACACGTGTCCAGATCGATGCAGGGGTGATGAGAAGTGACAAGAGAGTCAGTCCACGTCCAAGCGTATTTCCTTTCATGTCTACCTCCGTCCGTCACCTACTCTGCCCCCAACTCCCCCACCGCCCCGATGCCAACCCAGACCAACCAGAACCACCCTTCGCCAACCTGCTGTCTCTCCCAGCTCACCAGCTCAGATTTTCCACTGTTTTTATTACCCCGCTGACCAGCATGTGGCAGCCCCTCATTAAACACACATATCAGCTAATGGGTGAATAAACAGCCCAGATCTGTGGATGACTCCAGCAACACTGGGCACAGCCGCAGAGCATAAGCACAACACAACAACAGTCTAATCCAATTCTTAGGATGATTTTTACAGTACAGTATTAAAAAACAACCAGCATTAGGTTGTGGAGTTTGCTAAGACAATCATCAATATTACTGTTGCTCATATAGGGACTTTTTTCTTTTGACAACGGAGGAACTCTAGCAACCACCTAACAATGCTCAGAATAGCCTACCAACCACTCACCTTAGCGACCACTGAGAAACCCTAGCAACCTAACATAAATCCTTAGCAACCCCCCCACTCGAGTCACTTCATTAACAACCAAGGAACATCCTAGTAACCACCCAAACACCCTAGCAACCACTCAGCAATGGCCAGCAACCATCCATAGCACCTTAGAAACCCCCTAGTAACCAACCAGAACACCTTGCAACCACCTAGAAACCCCCTAGTAACCAACTAAAACACCCTGTAACCACCTAGAAATCCCCTAACATCCTGTAACCACCTAGCAACTCTATAGTAACAACCCAAAATAGCCTATCATCAACCAATCAGAACACTCTAGTAATCATCCAGAAACCATAGCAACGTCCTAGTAACCACCCATAACACCCTAGATCCCACAGTATTGCTCTAGTAACAACCCAGAATAGCTTTGCAACCACCCAGAATAGCTTGACATCATGTCAATGACGTTTGCATGACAGAAATTTTCTTCAGAAGAAAATTGTTCTAATTTAAGTCGCTCAGTCCTCTCGTATGTGCAGTTTTTGTTGTTTTTTTCTGTGTGAAAAAAAATTACACTTTTAGTGCCACTAAAGTGTACGGTGCCAGTCTTGGAGCATTTTGAGGCAGCGTGTCGCCCCCCTGATTAAGAGGGGCCGGCTGCCTCCACACTTCCTCTAAATGGCGGTTAGGAATGTCAAACGAGGGCGAGTGTGGTTACAGGGCAAGTGTCTCTGAAAGAGACGCAGCAATCGAGAGAAAGAGGAAGAGAGGGAAGAAGGACGGTGAGAGAGCTGTTTTCTCCCGGAGGTATCAAGAGCTGTGAAACGGCATGTCAACATCCCCGTGAGCTGACTCAGTTAACAGGCAGAATGCAAAATTATCCTCACAAGAGAATATCTCGAGTCACTCCCTCCTCCTCTCAGCGGCGCCTACAAGAGCGGCACACACTATGACGACACTCGGTTTTTAATGCGCTGTATTGGCATGACAAATAATTGTACACTTGCGCTGCCAAAGCTTTAGCAGCTGCGTATAACGAGAACAGTGTGAAACAAAAATAACACCTATAATTGAAATAAATTAGACAATTTTGTTTTATTCAAAAGTTAAGAAATCTTATTTTTAATGCTAATGAAAAGTAAAGATAAAAGGATAGCATTAAATTATATACATTCAATAATCATTTATTTTTTTTATGTTTTATGTATATATTTTATGTAAAAACAAACTGGATAGCAAATACATTCTTTTTTTAATCATTACCTTATATTGTATAATATTTTTAAATATTTACATTGTTTTATATTCTTATTTATTATACTGTATTGATCAATAATGCAATTGCTGTGTCAGGCTGGTTGGATGTTTTGATTGCATTAAATTTTTGGAGAAATCAATGTACAAATGGCTTACTTATCGTTGTCTCTGCATATTGACACATGGAAAAGTGTAAACCTTTATGGATTTGGTCTTGTTTCTAATGCATGTGTATGTGTTTTGTCTAGCTGGCCAAAGAGAGCGAGCGTTTGCAGGCCATGATGACCCACCTGCATATGCGTCCATCAGAGCCAAAGCCTTTCAACCAACCTGTGAGTTCATAACCTTTACCTTCTACCATCTCATACTTACATCCTCTGATAACCTGTTTTTTGATTTTCTCTGTGTTTTTTTGCATGTAAAGTTCTGTTCAGTGCACAGTATGATCAGTAAATCAACTGTGTGAGGCACTAAAGAGCGCTCTCTGTTGGAGAAAGGAGGAAGTGCTGTATTCTTTTTTCTGTGTGTGTGTGTGTGTGTGCTTGGATTGTGTTCCTGGAGAGCAGCTAAACTCTATAGTCTCATTGCAGACCCATATGTGTATACATACTAATACCTGTTCACCTTATTCTTGCACTTTACGAAAGGAAGAAATAGTTTATCCTTGCAAGCCGTTAAGCACCTTCAACTCAAGTGTAATGATGGACTCCTACAGATTGAGTTTTCTTTGTAGAAGCTACAGCTGGCCTGTTTTCCTTCGATCCACTTTAGAAGAGTGTTTGTGTACTTAAAGATGCTTGTCACGGTGTAAAAGAAAGTGAGTGTTTTGGGCTGGACTTACCAGATATTTCACATCGCTGCTTTATACGCAGGCATCACAAAGCATTTCCCCTCAAGCCACCAGCTGGCTGTGCAATTATTAGGAATCTAATGAATATTTCATGCTGAGATTGATGAGGAGTCTTATTAAAATATGAAGATGTTGAAATTAATTGTCAATTAGAAGTGGAGTGTCTTAATTTGAGGGGATATAAATGAAGGCGGAGGGCGAAAGTAGGCCGCGTCTCCTGTTTGGAGACAAATTCTCTGGATCAGCTGCCATTAGACGGTAATGGGAAACAGCGACCGGGCCGGGCCGAGTGACCTATAAGAGAACGAGGGAGAGAGAGAATGAAAAAATGATAATTGTGAGTGTGATCAAGAGAAAGAATTAGCATTAAGTGGTAAGGGTGAGCATTGGGGCGGAGCTTAGCACAAGCTCAAACCCGTGTGTGGCATTGACCGCTATTAAGATCGTTGGATGTTTGGCACAGCAAACTGGCGCGGCTCCAGTGTTAATTAAGTACCTGTTAAACCATTTTGCTCCCCTAATTACTGGAGATGGGCCAGGTTGGCTCCTGTGGCAATGAGAATAGAGAGAAAAGAGGGCTGGCACTGTTTAATTCGCCATATTAGCTTCAACCCTGCTACGCCCGCCCCCTCCTCTCGCTCGCTCTATCTCTCGCTGTTCACACGTGCACATGATGGTTTTAATTAGAGCAAAACAAGCAACCCCGAAAAAGACTCCCTGAGCGATGGGGAAAGCTGTTTCCTAGCGCTCCGTGCCCGCCAAAGCTAATTGGGCAGAGCAGGGCCACGATGAGGGCGGGTAACCGCAAGCGTTGTTTGTTGCCAGATTGTTGTTTTACCCCCTCCTACCATGTATCGCTTTGTTTTGTTCCTCTTGTGTGGCTTTAATTGCAGACATTGTGTCACCGAGGAGCCTCGTTTGTGCCTGCGTGTGTCTGAGAAACACGATTTGCGGGGTGCTTTGTTTGAATTTCACCGGGTGAACAGGATCATCTTATAATGGAGTCATTGTGCCAACTGCTTTTGGCATGGATGTGCTGGCACGGATCGCAGGATGTGCTTCTCACAGCGGGAGACCAATGACAATTTGACAATGATTATATTTCCTGGTTTGTAATTGCAACGCTGAAGATTACTGTACTCCATGAAGATGATGCGAATTAGAATCAAGGCTGCGCGGAGACTTAACCCGTGCCAAATAGAGGGAGACAGACATTTGTTTTTGCACTGTCATTGTTTTGTTTTGTGGTGTATGTATGAATGTGTTTTTGTAAACAACAAAAAATGCAAGCAACTGCTACAACATTAAAACATTACATATATATTGAATATGATATATCGTATTAACTATTCCCTAAAATAAAACACACTTTTCAAGTTTTAATGCAAATTTTATTTTTAAACAGTTACCTGCATAATACACATATTGAAGCTTATTTTGTTAAATTTGACACAATTACATATGTACTACAAATATTATTATAGATTATAATATTTATAGTTTAATATTTACAACATTCATTAAACATATTAAATAAATAATAGTCATGCCAACATCCTTGTAATTGGATAACATTCAGACTGGTTTTCCAGTATTTTTGAGTGAATTTTGATGATGTGTTTATCTCATTTGATATCATTAGTTTCTTCAAATGTTGGGGTCTGTAAGAGGTATTATTTCTTTAAGACAAAAAAAAGCAGGAAGCATCAGTTTGATAAACATTGACTGTAAAGTCTATATCAAGTAAATGCTGTTTTAAATGATTTTAAAACTTTCTATTCATCAAATAAACCTGATTTTTTTTTTATCATGATTTCAAACATATTAAGCTGCTCAACTGTTTTCGACAATGAAAATAATAATAAATGTTTCTTGAACCCTAAATCATCATTAGAATGATTTCTGAAGGATCATGTGACACTGAAAAGTGGAGTAATTGCTGCTGAAATTCAGCTTTGCTGTCACAGGAATAAATTACATTTTGAAGTGTATTAAAATAGAGAATACTTATTTAAAATTGTAATAATATTTGACAATATTACTGTTTTACTGTATGTTTGATCAGATAAATGCAGTCTTGGTTAGCATAAGAGACTTTTTAAAAAAAAAAACATTTTACAAAATCTTACCAACCCCAAACTTTTGAATGGTAGCAGACTGTAAATCTTATGATTTATATGTTGCTTGCAAAAAAATTTAAATACACTACAGGTTTAAATGGCTGCTCATATAGAAATTTGCTAGCCAGCTAATGCTAACCATACAAGTAGTGTATGACCTACTACTAATATAACAACTAATTGTCATGTAAACAAAGTTCCTATTTTGTTTCTTCTCGTCTAGCTGAACCTGGCCTCTAGCATGTCGCTGTCAAAAAGAGAAAGTGAGGGGTTTCCTGAGGGCTTGCCTCATCCCCCCACCTCTGCCGCAACTCCCATCACCCCCATGAGGCAGGGACCCTCCGTCATCAGCTCCTCCAGCCTGCACGGAGTCGGACCCATCCGTCGGCGCAACTCTGACAAGTTCTGCACCCCCATCGCTTCGGGTCAGTGTCCCGACCGCACAAATACAGCTCATCACACTCTACGTATCGATTTCTACAACACTGCAATACATATGAAATAATCATGGCTGGTTTTGTCTGTTACAGAACTTGCACAGAATTGTGAATTCTACAAAAACGCTGACGTCAGGCCTCCATTCACCTACGCCTCCCTCATACGACACGTAAGTCAGCCTGATGTAGAGATCTGGACTGTGCGCTCTGTGCTCCAGTGCACTTTAGCAGAGTTCAACGGTGTGTGCTGGTAACTAAGGATTTATGCGCATCTCTTAGCTCGGTGTCAGTCATGCTGAAACGCGTGGCACTATCCATAATGCACTGCTTGCCCGTCTGGAAACAGTCCATCAGCTAATGTCTCACTAATAACAGCCATTTGAATCACCTCTTGACACCTGCTGACTCTCTCTCTTCCGTTCTCTCTTCACTTTATTCACCAGGCCATTCTGGAAGCCCCTGACCGACAGCTGACTCTAAACGAGATCTATAACTGGTTTACACGAATGTTCGCCTATTTCAGGAGAAACACAGCAACATGGAAGGTAATGTCCCATCAGATGAAAAGTCGATATATTTTGCACCATGGACGTCTATAATACTTTGAGATATATGTTAGCATTCCTATTCATCACAACGGCAATCAACAAGCGTTGTTTTGCACCAAAACCCTTCCAAACTAAGCATGAAATATTGTACTGCAGTGATTTGTTTTTACCTTTATTTTATTTTATTATTTATTTAATACCAAAAAATTCTAAAGTATTGAAACATTTGACGAAATTTTTCCATTGAACTAAAATATATCATCTGAACAGGCCTTTATACCTTAAATCTTAAGAAACCATCAGTCTATAGCGGTCAATGTTTAGAAGAGCTTGCTTGCCTATGCTTACCTCCTGGCAATGACTCACAGACATAAAAACAGAGCAACGGACACAATCCTTTGTTCAACATGACCCAAACAACAATAAATAATCCCTCCGTGCCAATGGATACAGTGGGTACAACAGAGATACGGCCTTCTGTAGAGCTCCAATAACAGTGAGGTTATTAATGACGCCTGGCATCACCCAGACAGCCATGTTATGAGCTGGCCATTTCCAGATCTGTTTTTCTTTTCTTTTCTTTTTTGGTGTCCTGATGTGCTCTCCTCATTGTTTTGATTGTGTTATGTGGCGTCGGCCTGCCTACTGGTGTTTGGTAGGTGGGAGCAGGAAGTTCAAGTCCATTCGACCTCATTTCCTTTGCACTCTGTACTAAACTTCACTAAAAAGAGGCAAAAGACTCCCTAAAAAACTGGAAATTCAATCAGTCCTTTGCATAGCCAATGGCTGCCTGCTGTTTCTATGTATATGCATATGCCAACACAGTTTCTGTATTATCAGTCTAGGGGCACGTAGCATTGCAACTCTTATCAGACCGTTTAATTTGAGCTAGTTGATTAGCATGCGCCCTGCTGGTCCGGAGCCAGTTGTGTATCAGCTCCACATCTCCTGACCAGCTCTGACATGCCACAGTCCACTGGAGCCCGCTACAGGAGCGCAGCTCTCCCCTGTGAACCAGCTGCTGTCATACTCTTCCCTCCACCTGTGTGTGTGCTCCACCCCAAGCTTTGATGTCCAATCAGCTGCTTTAACCACACGACGCTCGCTTTCATGCCACTCGTGGAGGGCAGAGCCGATACTAGGCATCAATGAATGCATGTATGGGTGTTGAGTCTGCCTATTTTAATCTCTTAATATTATAAAGTGAACTCTATTTCTTCATTTCCATTTATCTGCCTCATCGGTCTGGACAAACTTCGTAAAGCAAATTTAAACAACAGAAGTTGAACCAAAGTGCTGTACAAATTATAATAATAATAACTCAACCATTTTTTTTTTTTTTTTTAATCCAAGTATACCTTTATGAACCGGTAATAATAATAATAATAATAATAATATGTATTAATATGAATAATAATAACTCTATTACCATATGTTTAACAATTTATCTAAGCATACCTTTATGGAATTGTAATAATAATATTTATTAATAATAATAATAATAATAGTAGTGTTTTAGGTAACACTTTATTTTACAGTGTCCTTGTTACATTACATATGCTAAATGTACTTACCATAGTAATAACAGTAAATTATGCATAATTACATACTACTAACCCTCAACCAAATCCAATTAATATTACTCAGTACTTAAATATATAATACACTGTAACAATGACACCTTAAAATAAAGTGTAACCGTGTTTTACTTGCACATTATTAATATGTTTAACATATCTAAACTTACCTTTATGAAATAAAGTCTCTCTCTGGTCTCTCTCTCTCTCTCTCTCTGGTCTCTCTCTCTCTCTCTCCATCTCTCTGGTCTCTCCCTCTCTCTGGTCTCTCTCTCTCTCTCTGGTCTCTCTCTCTCTCTGGTCTCTCTCTCTCTCTCTGGTCTCTCTCTATCTCTCTCTGTCCAAAGTGAAAAGCAGACCGGTCATTAAAGGCCTGGGCCGACCATGTAACCGTCCCATTTAGCTGGCCATCTCCTCATCACCCTGCTTAACCATTAGTTCGCCCCTCAGAAAGATGTGCTAATACATCCCTCCTTTCCCAGCACCTCCCATCCACCCCTATCCCCCTGTGGACTAGGAGCTTGGCAAGGTGCTGTCAGGCCGAAGAGAGGAAACGGACACCGCGTAGAGTAGATCTCTTCCTGTCAGTCTGTCTCCTCATTAGCCATTCACGTGGCCTGGAGCCTGGAGCCTGGGCTTAGGAGGTGCTGCCCCACATTCAGGCAACACTGGCCCAAGGCTCATTTGTGTGCCTGAGCCTCTGGGGGGGAGGAAGTAGGGAGAGAAACGGAGAAGGTGAGGTTAGAGAGGGACCCAAGGCAGCTGAGGGCACAGAGACAGAACAGCGAGCTAATAGTCTTGAACCGCAGCGGCACCCATGAGCAGTTAGTGAGCTTAGCCAGTGAGAGTTGAGGGGAAGGAGGTGAAAGGGGCAGGAATATCTTTAACAACTCATTTCACTTTTATGAAATTTAACAATTAATGGATCCGTCTACTTTTCCTCCTCCACCTCCTACTGTACCTTTTCTCTCTCTCTCTCTCTCTCTCTCTCTCTCTCTCTCTCTCTCTCTCTCTCTCTCTCTCTCTCTCTCTCTCTCTCTCTCTCTCTCTCTCTCTCTCTTCTTTATCTTTTATTTTAATAACTGCACATTCTCACTCGTCTTCCTCTCTTGCTAGTCATTTGGCCCGGTATTAAATATAGAAATGGAGATACATGTTCTCCGGTGCTCTTAATGGCCATCTATATTTCATGAAAAGTCAGGTCCGGAGAGTAGGGGGAAGTCATTGATCAGTTAGAGGGCAGCTCTTATTCACAAGATGGACACCAGCTGGGTCATTCTACAAAACTGCTGCTGTTTGTGTAAAATGGCTTGAACAATGAAGGGCTGATGCTAACTTTTACTGTTACTATAAACATTTTTCTACAAAATCTCCTTGCTGTATTTGCAAAAACAAATTAATTTTGATGAAAACTAAATATATGAAGCTATATTTTTTTTTTGTTGTTGTTGTTGTTGAAAGAAGTCTCTTATCCTCACTGAGGCTGCACTTATTTTATCAAAAATACAGTAAAAACAGTAATATTGTGAAATATTATTACAATTTGAAGTAGCTGTTTTCAAATTTAATATAATTTATTGTGATGGCAAAGCTGAATTTTCAGCATCATTACTCCAGTCCTCAGTGTCACATGATAATTCAGAAATCTTTTTAATTTGGTGCTCAAGAAGCATTTTATTATATTATCAATGTTGAACATTGTTGTGCTGCTTAATATTTTTTGTGGAAACTGTAAAATATATTTTTTTGTTTTTACTATTATTTAATATACCACTTTTTAATGAATCGAAGTCCAAAGAATAGCATTTATTTGACTAATCTTTTGTAACATTATAAATATCTTTACTGTCACTAAACTTTTGAATGGTAGTGTATATACAGTATAATTCTATACTGTATATATACAGTAGATGTGGAGATATTATAGTATTCTCAGTCTTCCATTTATTTCCCCATTACTTTTCTGAATTTCACAGTTGTAGTTTAAAAATGTAACCCACACTGATCATTTCTCTGTGCCTTATTCTTGTAAAGAATATTAAAGTCTGATTTTTTTTTTTTTTTTTTTTCTCAGTGGAGGATTTATCCTGATGTCTGCACGACATATTTAATTTTGTTGGTACACTTGTACTTCCTTTTGTATGAGGCTACAAGTGTCTATGGCCTTGGAGTCCCTGGTAGACTGTGTAGTTTTGAAGCCCCCTGTGTCTGAGATTTGCTTTCTTAATACACATTCCTGGTCCAATGAGTGATTCTTTTCAAAAAATGTGGTTTTTTTTATCAATATTGCAAAATCTGAATATCATGTTTCACTCTGGAATGAAAGTAAAATGCATTGCAAATGCCATTTTAAGCTATACAGTATGTACTGTATGTCACTGTCGCTGTTCATTTCTTGGCTGAGATGGTAAAATAGTGACCATAGTGTCGCTCCTCTTCATGTGGGCACAGTCACCAAAATAACAGAGACCCGTTTGACATACGCATCACGCGTGCCATCTTTCTAATATAGCCACCACCCCTCCAGTCACTCATGCGCTCTCACTCACACACACACACACACAGCTAGGCGGGCATTTTGTTTATGTCTGCAGAGGCTGACCCCCTTTAAATTGCTGCTAATGTTTTAACTGGGAGAATTAGTCTTTCATCACGGATGGGAATGCAAATAAAATCGGTGAGGTGGCAGGCTGAAATTGGGGTCATACTCATTTGCAAAACTAAGCATCATCGCTCCTGCGCGGGGAAATTTATTCAAAGAAGGGAGGCCTCGCCTGATTATGGCACTTGTAATTATGGTTAGGAGTGATTCCGGCATCAGCAGTCCCTCCCTCATGGATTCGGGGGGAAAAAAAGAGTGCGTCGGAAAAAATACACAGGATTTAATTATACACGAATTAAAATTGGTAATGAAATTGGGCATGAACAAACTACAAATAGCAGATGAAAAGGAAGGGACCTCCCTTGGGGGTGTTATTCTAGATAGTGGCTGATTAGTGAAATTTAAAATAAAAAAAGCAGGGGGTGGGTTTGCTGATGGTGGTGGGGGGATAGGGCGCATCGTTTCTTATTTTTTTTTGCGTTCAAAGATGGAGGTTTTTTTCAAACTCCCACTGTTATGATGGTGTGGCACCACATTGTCACTTCCCCTTGGTAGAATGTGCACTTAATTGGTTGTGTGTGTCTGTGAGATGGTGCGGGCGGGGGAACGGGGTTCGAGATGGAGAGATACGCTCAGTCGACATGTCCCCGTCTGAGCCGTACAATCTTTTGTGCTCATCATCACGTGCGCTCTTTTAATTAGAAAGCAGGTATAAGATTTATGCCATTATTAAAGGCTGTTTATATCAGGCCTCGCTATAATTGCATTTTCAGCAATGACAGCGACGCGGTCGCGATTCTGCTTAAGATACCTATGGTGTAGAATCATGGCTGGAACGGAAAACTAACTTACTACTTTTTGCTCTCTCGTCTTCTCTGTATGTCCCGTCGCCGTTACCTAGAATGCTGTGCGCCATAACCTGAGTCTGCACAAGTGCTTTGTGCGGGTCGAGAACGTCAAGGGTGCTGTTTGGACCGTGGACGAAGTGGAATACCAAAAGAGGAGACCACCAAAGATGACCGGGTACGTAGACTCAGATGGGAAAAGGGGATAGTTCACCCAACAGTGAAAATTCTGTCATTGTTTATCACTCTTGTGTTGTTACAAACTACTATGGCCTTTTATGAATTTCCAGGGCATTTAATAAAAGTGAATGGGGACTGGTTTTGTCAAGCTCCAAAATGATCATAAAAGGACCATAAAAGTTATCTATATACGACTCATGCACTATATTCAAAGTCTTCTGAATCTATATATCTAAAAATACCATATTATTTCCGGTATTACGAGAGCACTGTATATTTTATAACTTATAACCATATATTTGATTAAGTGATAGAATGTTAATATACTTCTACTTGAATCTTGGTCAATAATCATTATAGATGGGTATCAGGGTAACAAACATGACACTAAAATAATGCAGCAATAAACATTAATAACTAAATAACATGAAATCTATCACAAATTTATCACACCCTAATGTACTTACTGATAAAAAAGATCAAAATAAGATTATTTATATAAAATAGAATGTGTAATATATGGCAATTTATAGTTTTTACTTCCAAAAACCGTAGTAAAATTACATACCGTGTAGTTTTTTTAACAAACAAACTGAAATATATTCATTGTTCACTAAAAACTCTGCTCTGCTGTAGTTCTTAAATCAAATATGGCATCTTCCGGCAAGTTGAGTCAGGGTTTGAAGTGAGTGACCGATGACATCATTGATATCATTGATATCAAATAGTTGTGCTGCCACTCATGGCTCGCTTAAGAACGCCTGCTCAGAATTTCTGTAGCTTTACAGACTGAAATAGGAGCCTGTCCAAAGTCATACAAATCGCAATAACCTGCGAAACACTGGATTAAAAGAGCACTCTTTAAGTATAGACTATTTATTGAGTGGAAGTCCCAAAAACAGGCTTTATTCCTGTAGCTAAAGCGTGAGCTTGTAGGTCTGCTCTGTAAGTGGGGCTGTAATCGTTATTGGCATGTATGATTACCCTAATGGGCTTCCCATCATTACCCTATTACTGACTCTCTAGTCAAAAGCACAAAGGTCTCTTTTGTGCCTCGCCTGCTTGTGTTTGGAAGTGCATGCGTGTGTGTTGGTGTGCCTGTGTGTTTTTCCCGTCTGTGTCTACACTGTTTAGGGTACATTGTGAGCAGATGCACAGCAGAAAAGCGTGCCTGCTTGCATTTGTACAAACAGATGTTACACGCCGTCTCAAGCTCTGCCAGAGAGACGACGGCAAATTACCCAGCCGACGGCCTGCCCGCCAGATTTCAGCCCTGTAGCGCACAGACACAAAAGCGAACAAACAGTAGTGTGTGTGTGTGCAGTTTATGCTGTGTCAGAATGCATGTGTTACTCTCTATTGTTTAACTTTTCTATTTATCTTGTGTAAATAGAATAGTGCCTCAGCCTTTTTCATGGCTTTAGGAGCTTTTTTAACAGACTTTGGTCAGCTCGTAATCCACACGTGTACTTAATCTTTCTTCTTCTCCTTCTCAGAAGTCCCACTCTTGTGAAGAATATGATTTCTGGGCTGGGATTTGGCTCCCTTAATGCCAGCTATCAGGTAAGCGCGTGTGGTTTTTCAGTACATCAACTCAACATACAAGCCTTATACATTCATCCACATTGAAAATGATGGGGAAATGAATATGATGTACATTTTTTTTCTAGTTACTCTATCCTCCCAAATTTTTGTTGGTTGAAATATTGCACTTTAAACGTTTGATTGTCTGACTTGTGAGAGACTCGTTCTTTTAAGTCGTTTAATTTGTCGAACCAGTTCAGTGTTCAAGGATTCATTAGCAAATCGGTCTGATTTTATATTTGCATTGAAAATAAATTCTTTAAAGTCGTTTCTAAATATGAATATACATTTTTCTAGAGGTCTAAAATATTTAGTTCGCTACGCAGTGCCTTGGGTAGAGTACAAGTTGCCATAGTGAGATCTGAAATTAGTGAATCTTTCTTTTCAACGAATTAGTCTAAAGGTTTCGTTACATGAAGTGATTTTATACAACTGAAAAAATCCTGGATAATTCATTCCTCGGAAAGTGTGAGAATTCTGAACAGATCAGGCCAGATGAAGCGCACA